>NC_083619.1:2547273-2599773 GCF_963584025.1 Labrus mixtus
TCCTATGGAGCAAACCCATGGCACTGACGGACTGCGGCCGTACAGAGGATGTGGAAATGAGGTGATGGACATGCCTGTGATGTGGATTTCCGTTGTTGTTGATATGTTTGATGATGAAGAAATTCGCCGTTGAGACTGACTTGCTTTTAAACAGAATTATTTATTAACAAGATACAGAATCACTGAACACGTCTGCTCAGGAGAGACAAAAAGCCAATACCGATCTCTCCCGAACATACACTGAGAATGCTATTTATACATAATGTCACAGGGCACATGAGGACATCTGTTTCCTGTTCTTGGGTATCTCTCTGGACTCAGAGGTCCCTTTGTTCACGTTCCACTGTGGGGGATCCTGTCTTAGATTTAGGCATTTCTAGGCAACTCATCACTCATCCTACCAACAACACCTCTGAGCAAACATTCCACTGAAGGAGACTCCTTTAACAGATACAAATTCTTTACAGATGTGTGCAGTATACAACTTAAAGAGCATTATAATTATTATTATCCTAGATATTTAAGACACTTCACCTGTCTTTAGATTTGTTCAGTGAGGGGCACTTTACTGTTTACAGTTACTTATTACTACTATCAAAAAGTGAGTCACTAACGGAGTTACTGATTCATTAAAGTAACTAGTTACCTGTGAAAGTAACTTAAGCATTACTTTATTTTGTTTCAGTCCTCACACTGTAGTCATATTCAGTTACTCATTAGATCTCTGAAGGCGTCAGACTTCATCATCAACAACCCTCCATCAGTCTGTAGTCTGGCTTACAGATTGTGGACCGGCGGTGATTTAAATCAAGGATGTCGTTTTTGACTTGGCACGTTAATGGAAGCAGTGTTTTTTGTGGACAAAGAAGATTTTAAGAACTTAGCATGTGTTGACGTGATTATTTTTTTAAATGGAAGAGTAAAACCTCTGTTTTTTTTTAAAATACCGCCTATGTGTGGAAGGAGAAAGTAGATGCAAATTAAAAACAGGAAACACAAAACATGAAACATGAGGAAAACTAAAAATAGGAACTTTACTATCCTGGAGACATGACTCAAAGAATCTTTTTTTGTGTTTAAATGGAAGAAAAGAGGAACTAGTGGCCTTTGAATCCATATGTTTCATCATAACAGAACCACTACATGGTGAATGTATTTGTTCTCCATTACAGTAATCAATTATTTAATTCAGCACAGAGAACAGATCCTCTATATGTGACAGCTTATAGCTCCTAAAACAAATGAACCCAATCTCCATGTAATGTTTTTCATTTCCTCCGTGCGTTCTTTAATTAACTACCAACACTTTCTCTTTGATCCGAGCTCGCTCTTCCTCCTGGGCCTCGCTCATGAAACCTTTATCCAGCCGTGTTAGCAGAAGAAGAAGAAGACTCAGCACCAACACTGACCTGATTTTATGAATGGAAGTGAGTTGTATAAGAGGAGCAAACAGTATCAAACTAGTTACAAATGTGTGACATTCACACCCAAATGTAACAATTCAGACTGAACCAGAAACGTATGTTAGTGCTAATGTGATACAGAGTTTGTGTCTTTTTATTTTTAAATGATTAGACTAGATAAGTCATTGGTGAAAGCAGTGGGGGCTGCAGGCTTTTTCTCCAAGGGGGTGCACAATGTCTCACATTTAAACCAAGATTTGTTAGCTTGATGCTAAAACATAGTGGAAATTGCCATTAAAGGTCACACATTATGCAAAATAGACTTCACCATAACCCTTTTCACACATACGGAAATGTCCTGAAAAAGGGACTTTAGGGTATGTGTGAACGCAAACCCCCGGAGTTTCTCCTCCAGACCCCTAGTATTTTTTCCGCAGAAAGTCCGAGTGAGCTGATGTCTGAACACGGCAGCATATACACCGGAGAATTCACCTCGAGCCAATGGGAAGAGAATGATGTTTATATAGTGACTGCCTAAAGTACACGTAATTAAACGGCTGCATTCTGTTTTCTGTTCGTCAGTATGTTGTTCTCCTCTCTTTTGTGGATGTTGTCATTCCATTGGATTACACATAGCATTGATATAAAGACAAATATTCTACACATTCAGGTTGTGTAGCGGACTCTGTTGCTTGCCGATGTTTTTTTACATCACGTCTTACCTCAGGAAATCCCCCGACCCCCCTCCCCTCTGACAGGGATAGTCCCCCGCTGTGAGGAGCATATGTGAACGGCCAGGTCAGGGGAATCTCCGGAGCGGTCCTCCAGTAATTATCTAGATATTATCCGGAGTGCATATGTGAAAACTGCTCATGTTTCTCTAACACTAATGTATGTCCAAATAAAAGTCCATCCTCTTCATCTTCTACCTGCTCCACTTTTCAGAAAATGTGTGCTCAAACCAGTGGGCGCGCACTGTAGCTGTTCCCAGTCAACGTTCTTGAAGCCAAAATACGCCCCTTACGGGCGCTTCCATCTTGCGATTTTGACGTCATTTGGAGCCAGAGTCTGCGCAGTAGGGTCCGGCGGGAGAAGCCCTGGTAAGACGCCCCGCCCATTTAGCGTACTGCCCTGATGACTTACGCAGCCCAGCTACGCCGAAAGCGCTCCGCCGGTCTACGAGTCTTATGAAGAAATGTGTAAGTACAACCAACCACCGTATTCAAAGTCTAATATTTAAACAAACTGTGTTTTAAAAAATCCCGCTATTTTGATCATTATTGAAAATACGTGGGCTGCTGGGTCCTCTGTTTTTAACAAAATCGTTCTATATTTAAGCTAGGTTAGCACCACAGACCGTAGGCTACAGGTAGTAAGATATGTTGTATTTTGTTAGAAACTGATAGTCTGTAATGTGATTCATGTCTGCTTTTCTAATATATTTAACTGAACAGTAAATCAATTGTTTTTTGTGTCTTCATTTAGGCAAAGAAGAGATAAAAGCAGATGGTCTGACATCTTCCAGAGGTGAAGTGTAAGTTAAAATCATCTGTTAAAAGTTATATATCCTGTCATCTTTATTTAAGTTTCATAAGAGGATTGTAAAAACAAGCTATTGTTAACAATACAGTTTTCTAAAATAAAAATCACACTGAGTCATACACCAGCTAAATGTTAAATAGAAAGGTGATGTTTTCTTTACCATTTTACAATCAACAGAAACTAAAAATGACTCATTTCAACCTTCATCTGAACACCTGTTACAGAGGTCAGGCTGGGGTCGCATAGTTTGAAGGAACCTCCTCCTTTTTTCACCTGTGCCAGACGCCCTGCTCATCCACTGGTAGAAATGACCTTACACCAGCAGCTCTCCCAGATGAAGAGTCCTCTCTGCCATCACCCAGAGGAGCTGATCAACGTCTGCACAACTGAAGAAGGTGAACAGAGTCTGGAGCTTTGTGACAGTGAACAGTGAGAAGGTGGACAGAGTCTGGAGCTTTGTTACAGTGAACAGTGAGAAGGTGGACAGAGTCTGGAGCTTTGTTACAGTGAACAGTGAGAAGGTGGACAGAGTCTGGAGCTTTGTGACAGTGAACAGTGAGAAGGTGGACAGAGTCTGGTGCTTTGTGACAGTGAACAGTGAGAAGGTGGACAGAGTCTGGTGCTTTGTGACAGTGAACAGTGAGAAGGTGGACAGAGTCTGGAGCTTTGTGACAGTGAACAGTGAGAAGGTAGACAGAGTCTGGAGCTTTGTGACAGTGAACAGTGAGAAGGCTACCATAGTCATCCTCAGAGAAAACACAGAGATCCTGGTCAATATTCAATGCTGCTATTTTTCTTTCCATGATGTTGCCCTGTGTTTGAAAGGCCTGATGCTGGAGGGTTGTGTTGGATTTGATTTTTCCATCATATTTTAACAGTCAAACAATCATCCAGGATCTCTATACTTTATTTGAAGTGTTGGGATTTCTTTGTTAAATTATTTTTTATACTTTCTCCTATGTCCCAGCAGTTCAACCTGTTGGTCTCCCTTACTTATTTTACACATGGTTAATGAAGCCAGGGGTTGTTTATTGAATTTTTTTTTTCATAAAATGTTTAAATAAACTTTTAAAAAATCTGACATGACTGTCTCTGATTAACTGGAGCACTACAAAGTGTTGGTCACAGTTAAATAATTTAGCAGTTAAGTTTATAGCTCACATTTGAAAAGGCCTTGAACTGACATTAATTTCTTCTTGACCAACAACAGCTAAGACAACAGCTAAGACAACAGACGAGTTCAGCTTGTCACAGCCGGTCTGAGATAAATGGCCTTCAAACTTATTTAATATTAAACATTTAAAGCCAATAAGCATAACAAGATATGCAGTAGATTCCATTTCCATTTATTCAATCACAGACTTGTCAAACAGTCTGGCATGTTGTGCTGCTGTTTTCAAGAGTTAATAACTGAAGAGAAGAACTCCATCGAGAGAGGACAGGAAACGCTCAGGGGACGAGTCCTCCATGTTGTCAGGTGTTGTTGATGGATCTGAATCTGAGGGCATCTTCTGTAATAGAGAAAAACAATCATGGAGTTAAATGTAAAGTATAATGAATTGTACTGTGATGTTTATGCCTCAGACCTGAAATCAGATCTGTCCTCAGGTTCTGCTAAACTTCAGGTTCTAAAGTTTGTTTTTAAGACAGGAGAACTATTTAAGAGGAAAAACAAAATATATAATAAGACATGATGAATCCAATAATATGATCAGCTTTATGAATGTTTTAAGACAAAAGTGTTCCTGCCACTTTCTATTGAAGATTATTTTAAACTGTCATCACATGGGCCAGCCTGATAAATTAAACTAATGTTAAATATTCTCATATAATCAGATTATTGTGCAGAACCTCACCGGAGCTGGAATCAGACTCTGGACTGCTGTTTCCTTTAAGCACTGATTTCCTTGAAGACAGAAAGAAGAACAATTTAAACATGGAGGCTGTTAAAATATTCTGCTAGTCTTCCTTACATTTTAAGAAGGATTATAAATTGTTACTAAAATTACTTTGGTGCTGATAGCGGTTACAATAACACAGTCCAATCATATGAGAGATAATTTTACCTTTGAGTCCTATGTGAAGGCGTTCTCTTCAGAATCAACGCTGCAAAGACAAGATGATGACGTCCACCTTCACAACGTGCTGCTTCAGTCTGGCTGCATTATGGTCACCTACAGGAACACCACAGAAATGCAATCAAAGTACTTCACTTTATTTATCAGAGGATGTACTGTATGCAAAGTAGAATTTTTTTTAGCTGTAATTCCTCAAAAAGATTTGAGACTGCTTTGTTATTTGAGAGCACAGATTGTTTCTTTTCCCTTCTCTCTGTTTGCCTGTACATGACCTCTTAGTGCTGTAAAAGATGCTACAGTAAATCCTGGATCAGCTGTGCGGATGGTGTGACTGTGTGGTAAAGCTTTGTTAAAGTTGTCACGCACATACTCATATACCTTTGGAGAGTAAAAGTGCAGTGTGGTGGCAAACTGCTTATAAAATATAAAATAGTATTTTATTGGTGAGGTCCCCCAATCCAAGCGTCCTACAGAGTAGCAGCAGCGGGCTTTAGAGGGAGGAGACGAGCGCATTATGGAGAGGAGCGCACCAGAGGGGGCGAGCTGGGGGAGAGACGCGCAACCCGAGAAAAAGGAAATCCTCAGTTTAAAATATAATGTTGGTGAAAAGAGGGAAATAGGACGACATAAATGTCAATGTTGAAATTCTTTTGAATGCAGAGGCTGTGGATGTTCAGTTTTCTTTGGCTATAAAAACAATAGCCTGTAGTTTAATCATCGTGTTTCTCTTTGTTAACGATTATTGAAGCGAAATAAAAAATAAATGCATGACATTTAAAACATATTAACATGTGTGGGGAAAAACGCGATCTTTATGCCTTCTTTTATTTTACCTATGTCTCCTCCTAACTTCAATAACAGCAGCATGTTGTGTGTAACACTGGTCTCCTGTATTAACACCTTCCTTTCAAAGGTGTTAAATACAGACACAGTCACAATCACCGCAATTTTTGTCAGGTTTTGTCAATTTTTAGTACAAATTCTCAATGAGCCTCATTAAATTTACACTATGATCAACTTGTGTTTGTTGAATTGGTGTGTGTGGAAGACAATGCAGAATATTTATCACGTTTAAGCAGCATGATGCTCAGTTAATATTACATTACACCACCGCAGGTTGTTGATGTTTGTGTTCACGTTTCAGTTAGTCTCTTAAATCAGTAACAGTTATATTGAATCAGATCTTACCTTTAATTTTATCTGGATACATAGAGAAATATTCTACCCTCGTATATAGTACTATGAATTTCAGCCTGCACGGTGAAAGTAAAACCTCTTACTCTCTGTTTAACCCACTTATCACTCGGACTGTAAACATGTACACATTAGTAATGATGCAGGCCAGATTACAATTATTTGACTTTGTTTTTGCCCTAGATACTTTTTTGAGACTTTACCAGAGTTTAGGTTTGGAAAAAAATTATGTGATGAGTATTTTAGCTTTACAGTTTGACCCACATCCCGTCTGTTATCATTGAGGAGGCGGGGTTTATCAATCAATCAATCAATTTTTATTTGTATAGCGTCAACTCATAACAAGTGTTATCTCGAGACACTTTACAAGAAGCAGGTAAAAGACCTTACTTATTGTTATGTTACAAAAAGCAGGTAAAAGACTTTACTCATTGTTATGTTACAAAAAGCAGGTAAAAGACCTTACTCATTGCTATGTTACAAAGATCCGGCCTATCCATCATGAGCACTTTAGCAAAGCAGCAAAAGTTACAGTGGTAAGAAAAAACTGCCTTATTAAAAGGCAGAAATCTTCGGCCGGATCCCCGGCTCATGACGAAACAGTCTTCACAGGCCTAGACTGCGCCGGGCTTGGAAAGGGATAGGGGGAGAGATGGGATAAGATGCAGGAAGAGGGATAGAGAGCAAGGGGGTGGGGGGAGGTAGACCGTCCATCAGCAATCCGGTGGGGAGGGGAGGGTGTGTGTGTGGGGGGGGGGGGTTGTTCTGGCAGGCCGCCAACCCACGATCTTGAGGAGCCTAGGAGAGCTCAAGAGCTCCCAGGAAAGTAGGTGGTTAGTGACTGAGATTTATAGATAGATACATGCAGTAATATGATGTACTGTATATGCACAGAGAGAGAGAGAGAGAGAGAGAGAGAGAGAGAGAGGAGCTCAAGGTGCCAGTTCCCCCGGTAGTCTAAGCCTATAGCAGCATAACTAAGAGCTGGTCTACACCAGCACCAGCCCTAACTATAAGATTTATCAAAAAGGAAAGTTTTAAGTCTATTCTTAAAAATACAGACTGTGTCTCCCTCCTGGACCCCGGCTGGAAGGCGGTTCCAGAGGAGAGGAGCCCGATAACTGAAGGCTTTACCCCCCATAGTACACTTGGAGACTGTAGGTACCACCAGCAGGCCTGCACTCCGGGACCGCAACGCTCTCGAGGGACAGTACGGCACTAGTAGCTCCTTCAGGTAAGATGGTGCCTGGCCATTTAGAGCTTTGTAGGTGAGAAGAAGGATCTTGAATTCTATTCTAGACTGTATAGGGAGCCAGTGCAGAGAAGCCAGGACAGGAGTGATGTGGTCCCATTTCCTGGTTCTGGTCAGTACACGAGCTGCAGCGTTCTGGACCCGTTGAAGAGTCTTTAGAGATTTGCCAGAGCACCCTGACAAAAGAGAGTTACAATAATCCAATCTGGAGGTAACAAATGCACGAACTAGTTTTTCTGCATCACTTTGCGACAGGATATTCCTGATCTTGGATATATTACGAAGGTGAAAGTAGGCTGTTCTTGAAACTTGACTGATGTGAGAGCTAAAAGACATATCATGATCAAAAAGAACTCCTAGATTCCTAACAGTGGTGCTAGATGCCAGGCTGATGTCATTAAGGACAGTCACATCACTAGAAAAAGTCTCTCTGAGGTTCTTAGGGCCTAGCACAATAACTTAAGTCTTGTCTGAGTTAAGTAGCAAAACATTTCTGGTCATCCAGGTCCTAACGTCCTTAAGGCACGTTTTTTCTCGGTGACATAACTGACCTATACTGCAGCCAGTCAGCAGGGGGAGCTCTAAAATTAAAAGCTTCGCTAGACCGGGGACCTTGTCCCGTCCATTATTTTTACAGTCTATGGCTCAAACAGGCTGTTTGGAGATTTTCCCTTCATGACATCACAAAGGGCAGTAGCCCCTCCCCCAGGTGGGTGACACTCCCACAGCTAGGTGTTCTCACCGTAAACAATAGGACATGGAGCGAGAAAGACCGAGACACCCAAAGCCCTTCCAGAGAGGGGGCGTGGTCAGACACAGCTCATTTACATATTCACAGAAACAGCCTGTTCTGAGCAGGGCTGAAATAGAGGGGTTTATAGACATGATCAAATACAGGATCAGAGTGGATTTAGAACAAGAAACTTCACACACATGTTTGAGGAGCTCTGAGACTTATTTAAACTGGTTGAAGAGGAGGAGGATATGTGACCTTTAAGGGCTAACATAATAAGAATCTTAACAATGTTCTTAGATTTTAGAGAAGCTAAGTTTCTCAGCATCTCCCAGATGATCGGGCGCCAGGTCTCGACACCTTTCAATCATTGACACTTTAAAGGGGATTTGAAGAGGATGTTGCTTTGGCTCTAAAAACTAAGATCATTTAGAGATATTGCATGTTTTTAACTATAAGGTTGGTTAAAATCTAAAACAATCTTGTGAGATGTGCTCATCTTAAATGTAAAAGAAAAGGAGGACTGAGCCCTACAAGCAATGTATAATTCTGACACCTAGTGTTTAAAATGGGTACTGCAGTCAAAATTCTAAACATTGTAGAGAGCTGTCTCCCCCCCCCCTCCTCCTCTCTAGAGTCGATGCTCACACAGGTCACCATGTGGTGGACTCTGAAGTTTCAGTGTTTATCCAGCTCTGCATGGGTCTGTAAACCTTTCTGTGTTCTAACCTCTCTCCATTTTTCAAAAGCATCTCCAATATTGATCCTAGTTTGAGCACGTTTCTGCTCGTGGAGCTTATTAGAAACATGCAGAGGCTTTTTAGGTCGGGTACAATCACTTCTATCTGAACCACTTCTCTTGCCCGCTTCCATCGCTGCAACACCTGTTGACCTGATAACTGCTCTCATATCTGGCAAAGCGAGGGGCGTCCAAAACGGCCGTGTGGGGGCGTGTCTTAAAAGCGCCTACCTTCTCTGGTCCAAACAAATCCAGAGCATTCAGGAGCAGAATCTAAAGTTAGAAGGAGGACATACTGGCTGCTGCATTGTTGTCAGAGAAGCCAGCACTTCAACATAGCATGTTTCCTTAATGTCTGATCATATAGTAAGATACCTTTATCATTTCAATCACTACACATCTCACTGGTTGGACCTTTGAGTGTTGAATTTTTTTGCACAAAGTAAATCTGCTGGCTTGCAGCTGCAAAGAAAAGCTCAGTTTCTTTTCAATAAAACATCTTCATGTTACATAAGGACGACACAGGATAGAGGAGCGTGAATGGTTGAGAGTTTGTGTTCTGTCAGCGTTGAACTCATTACTGAGGATACACAAACATATCATGTGTTTGTCCCACAGTTTGTTCTGTGTTTGTAGGCTCTGATCCGGTTTTTCTGTAGTCCTGGTCCTCTAAGATGTGTGACAGTCTGCAGTGTGGTCGAAGCTGCTGCTCTGTGATCCGCTGGCTAACACGCTCACACATCCAATGTGTGTGTTCACAGCTGTGTGTGTAGCCACATAGAAAATTGGCTCTGATCAGCCAGGCCTGCAAAGGTTTAGGGGCTGAGATGTGTCCAGAAGCAGAAAACACACACAAACACACATACACATACACAGAGCCCTGAGCTGCAGGCTGTCCGTCACCAACCAGGCCGAACTTTATTGATCTGTGGCATTATCTCTCTCGCTCCACTTGACATTTGTGGGCACGGCCGAGTGTGAAACACAAAAACTCAAACTGACAGATACACACACAAGAAGTGTAACACTTAGAGAGGCCGACACACACTTATCCTCTGCTCCCATGCTTCTAAAAGAAGTCGGATGATAAGGATGTGCCCCTCACACACACACACCCACACACACACACACACACACACACACACACACACTTTCATGTTAGTCACTGCATAATGCAAAGCCTTGACTCGACACACTCAAACACACACACATGCAGATAAACACATGCACACCCAAATATGCACACTTCCCTCCCCCTCACACTCTGAGCAGCCTGTGTGGGCGCCGCAGCCTGAAGCTGTTTGTGAATCCTCGGGCTGCTCCGTCCAAAAGTCTCTCCTCCCTCTGACTGCTGCTGCCTCCAACACACTGACAACACACCAAGAGACTCACACACACAAACACAGGAAGCTCTTAGCTGTTATGTACATGTAGAATGACACATAAATAAACATTGTTGTGCAATTTTTCCATTTTCTATGTATTTGACAAGTGTGCACAAAACATCTTGCTTAATATTAATTCAGCTGCTGAGGACATTCAGTCCTCTCCTGTCGCTCACTGAGCACGAACGGCCTTCACACCGATGACTGCAGACCAAGAGCAAAGCGCAGTTTGACTGTAGGATCATTCTTATTTATACGAGTCCATTAAACACAACCTGCATATATTCTCCCTTTAGACATGTCAGAAAACCAAACACTAAGACAGGATGTCATGAGCACACAGCTCCCCTCCTCCATGAACTGATGTACCAGGTCCCAGTTTGATGACCTGTTAGCTAGGATCAGTACCAGGTCCCAATTTGATGACTTGTTAGAGGATCAGTACCAGGTCCAGAGGTGTACTAATATATTCTACTCAAGTAAAAGTACTGTTACTTTGATAAAATTTTACTTAGGTACAAGTAAAAGTACCAGTTTAAAAATGTACTCAAAGTAAAAGTAAAAAATAACTTGTTTAAAATGTACTTTAAGTAAAAGTTACTTAGTTACTTTTTTTAACAATGCATCTCTCGTGTGTCGTGAAAAAAGGACGAGGGGATATTAATCTCAAAGTTTTTTTTATTAAAGGCAAATCTTTACAAAGATTTATCTTTTCAGATAAACATTTTCTTTTCTACCCCATTGACAAAAACAAAATATACATAATGATGAATAAATAATCAAGGATTATATGTTCAAGTAATCAGCTGTTTTATGAAGGGAAATGTTTAAAGTCTTTCTATGTGATTTTTTGATCCAGCAGATGTCGCCCTTGAGCACCAGCATGAAACCAAAACAACTTCCGCTGCATTGTTGTGTTAGCATGCTAATGCTAGTGATCTTTATTATGCTCGTATCTTCACACTGCATGTAAATTTACCTGAAATGAGCGTGATCTAGAAACACAGTTAAGCAGTGAGTACAGTATGTTATTCTTCTTTTCTCTAGTCCCTCAATTAAACAACTTTTATACGTGAGGGGAGGAGTCAGCCGGCCGTCCGGGCGATGTAAACAAAGTGAAGATAGGACTCTGAAAACTCTGAAAACATCACAGACAGTGGGACTCGGGTGTTACACCCATTGTAGACAGTCATGACTCACAGAGTTATTTTCAGAGGATATACTTGATTTCTATTTAAGTGTGAAAAATCACATATAAAGACTTTAAAGATGTTTAAGAAAATACTAAAAGCATCTTTGTCTCAATCATAAAAAGTGTAAAGAGTATTTTAGTGTTTTTAGTTTTATTATTCTGAGGCTGGTTAGTCTCAAAGACAGCCTCAAAGGCTGACTTAGCTGCAACTAAACCTGAGATGAAAGATAATACATTTATTGTTTTAAAATGAGCCTTTATGAGCTTAAATATTAGATGTTTTAGTCACTGTGTGTTTACCTATTAGCTACTGAAGCTTCTAACTGAGTCTGTTTGGTTTTAAGTATTTATTGTCACACATCTGAGATGTGTTAAGTTGCAGCAGCTTATAACACCCAACTGCTTCAAAATAAAAGCACATCACAGAGATGGTAATTAGGAACTTTTATTGTGAAAAACTTTCTGCAACTAAATGTGTTTATCGCTCGGAGCTTTCGCGGAGCTGCAGTGAGAAAAAGCATTCTCAGCCACTTCTTTGTCCAAGAGTAACAACCACAGCCAACTTATTTTAATCATCTTGGACTCAAGACAACAAGACATCAGTTTATAAACACCTTCAGCAGGTAGACCCGCTCTAGTGGAGGTGCTTATCCGTGTTGCACTAACTGAAGCCAAGAAAAGGCTCTCTGTCTCTCTGTCTCTCTCTCTCTCTCTCTCTCTCTTTCTGTCTCTCTCTCTCTCTGTCTCTCTGTCTCTCTCTCTCTCTCTCTCTCTCTCTCTCTCTCTCTCTGTCTCTCTGTCTCTCTCTCTCTGTCTCTCTCTCTCTCTCTCTCTGTCTCTCTCTCTGTCTCTCTGTCTCTCTCTCTCTCTCTCTGTCTCTCTCTCTCTCTCTCTGTCTCTCTCTCTGTCTCTCTCTCTCTCTCTCTCTGTCTCTCTGTCTCTCTCTCTCTCTCTCTCTCTCTCTCTCTCTCTGTCTCTCTGTCTCTCTCTCTCTCTCTCTCTGTCTCTCTCTCTGTCTCTCTGTCTCTCTCTCTCTCTGTCTCTCTCTCTCTCTCTCTGTCTCTCTCTCTCTCTCTCTCTCTCTCTGTCTCTCTCTCTCTGTCTCTCTCTCTCTCTCTCTCTGTCTCTCTCTCTCTCTGTCTCTCTCTCTCTCTCTCTGTCTCTCTCTCTCTCTCTCTGTCTCTCTCTCTCTCTCTCTCTCAGTCTCTCTCTCTCTCTGTCTCTCTCTCTCTCTCTCTGTCTCTCTCTCTCTCTCTCTGTCTCTCTCTCTCTCTCTCTCTCAGTCTCTGTCTCTCGTCGCTCCGGTGCGATGAGGGAAAATCATTCATAGCAGGCCTATTTTTTTTACTCAGTAACGGATGTGATTTAAAATGTAGCTAATTACAATACTTAACAGAAAACCTACTTAAGTAAAAGTAAAAGTACAGATTTTAAAAACGACTTAAAAAGTAGTAAGTACAGCAAATAACTACTCAATTACAGTAACGTGAGTAAATGTAATTTGTTACTTTACACCTCTGACCAGGTCCCAGTTTGATGACTTGTTAGAGGATCAGTACCAGGTCCCAGTTTGATGACCTGTTAGCTAAGACCAGTACCAGGTCCCAGTCTGATGACTTGTTAGAGGATCAGTACCAGGTCCCAGTTTGATGACCTGTTAGAGGATCAGTACCAGGTCCCAGTTTGATGACCTGTTAGAGGATCAGTACCAGGTCCCAGTTTGATGACCTGTTAGAGGATCAGTACCAGGTCCCAGTCTGATGACCTGTTAGCCAGGTTCAGTACCAGGTCCCAGTTTGATGACTTGTTAGAGGATCAGTACCAGGTCCCAGTTTGATGACTTGTTAGAGGATCAGTACCAGGTCCCAGTTTGATGACCTGTTAGCTAGGATCAGTACCAGGTCCCAGTTTGGTGACCTGTTAGCTAGGATCAGTACCAGGTCCCAGTTTGGTGACCTGTTAGCTAGGATCAGTACCAGGTCCCAGTTTGATGACCTGTTAGCTAGGATCAGTACCAGGTCCCAGTTTGGTGACCTGTTAGCTAGGATCAGTACCAGGATTTGTCTCCTGGACACCAACAGGCGTTCTGTTGCAGCTGTGAAGCTCCTGTCCATCTGTCTCTGCCACGTTACAGTTTTACTTACCTAAGCCACAAGTTGGCTCAAATCCATCATTTTGTTTTAGCGCTACGAACTCAAAATAAACCGATTTGACTTTGATTTGTTCCAAACAAAGTTAAACAGGATGCTACGATGCAGATTAAAAACCAGGTATGGCTGCAGGACGACAAGCACACTACTTTTGAAACGGTGTTTGGATCAACAATTTCTGATGCAACATCATGACATTGAGAAGTTCTGAACAATGGCTTAGTGGTTTTAACACACACACATTCACACACTAAAGCCTGGTTTATACTTCTTTTTGTAAGCTTTGCCATAGCATGCTCCGTAGGTTCGCGTACACTATGTGTTAACAATCTTATCATACTTACCAAGAAAAACTATGGCTTTAAGTTTTCATAAAGTTAATGATGAGCTCCTTTGTTTTGACACAATAAGGTCGAGGGAAACGCAGTCAGGTGGTCTGACTCTGAGCCTTGAAGAAGACACAAAAGAGCAGCATCATCAGAGGATTTCAGCAGATAACTAGTCTCTTTACGAGACCTGCAGCTGTCTGTATAAAGAATAAACAGAAGGGGTGAAAGAACACAACCCTGAGGGGAGCCAGTCTTTGAAACAAGGACATTTGACATGAATCTGTTAACTAAAACCTGCTGCTTCCTCTCTGTTAACAAGTTTAAAAAGCAACAATAAAAACTGGTGAGGTAAATTAAAATAAGCAACATGCCGATCATTTAAAATGGGAGGTTGTGTCTTGTTAAAAGCTGAAGAGAAGTCAGCATATAAAAGTCTAACGTGGGATTTCGGTTTCTCCAGGGTGCCCATAAACCCTGTCATGGATGAAGAGTTTTTCATCCTCTACCCCCTTTACCTGCTTGATATGCAAACTGCAAGGGGTCGAGTTTGTCATTCACTAAAGAGATAACCTTGTCTTTTAAAATCCTCTCAAAAGTCTTCACTCCACAGGTCTAGGATTTTTAAATCCAGGAATAGGAATTATAATTAAAGTGTTGTCTCCTATAACGATCGGCACACATCTGATAGTTTAGAAAACACTTCACTGAGAGGGTCGGCGCAGTGTCTCAGAGTGCGCCCACAGACCGCATCCGGGCCAGCAGCTTTCCTTATATCTGTTTTCTTACATGAGACGGAAAACTGATCTTGTGGTATCAAAAGGTACAAGCAAATCTAGAGACATCACGAGTAAAACCAGAGCGTTCAAAATGAGAGAGGAAAGGACTCAAAGCTTCATCCGCCCCTTTAATGCCCATGAGCGGCTTGGCTTCGCTTGTACACTGGTCATTGGAGGCCATTGATTGAATTCCTCTTCCGATCTGCTTGAATGTTTCTGCTGCTGAATCGCATTTCTATGTGATTCTTATTATTTCTTTTGGCCTTTGCTATTTCGCTCCTCACTTCTCTGGGGACAGACTTTTTCTCAAAAGGATGACCTGTGTAGAAAGTCCTTTTTCTTTTTTTGTTGATTTGAGTCCTTCAGTTTCCAAAGGTTTAGTATTCGATCGATAACAACCTCTTTCATCAAGATAACAGAGTCTACACAAGGTGACAAAGTTCATTCAGGTCTTCATAAGCATTGTGAAAACAAAAGCCAGGAGAGAGGAGAGGCTGTCCTCTTTCTCTCCGAGTCTGAAGGCCGGTTTGTACACAGGCAATAAATACACACTGTTATAGTATGACGCACCAAGGGAAGTTATGGCAACGGATTTATACCTCACTTATTGTTGAGTGAGTGCTCAGAGTCTTGTTTTAGGTACAATCGTTCACATCACAGAGGATGATCTTCTGGTTCTTCAGGCAGAAAGAATCAAGTGTACAATGATTGATTTTCATTGTGCCAAAAGTTCAAAAATGTCACAGCTCAAGAGAGAGTTTCAAAATCAGATTACATTTTATTAATCTCTATGTCTACTTCAGTTTCTGGTCTCTTTAAGCGTTTTCAGGCAGGCTGCCACCTGAAATCTTCCTGAGTTTGTTTTTCACACAACAAAGAATCAGAAGCCGTTTCATTACGGTCATGGGGATTGCAGCAGACGCACGCCAGTCACAAGATATGAATGTAATCAAGCTCGCCCACTCACGTATGTCTGCCTTGTATCCTACTGTATTCTCTCATTGGCTCACCACGTCTTCTCGGGAAATATCTTATAATGTTTAAAGGGATACTTCACTCATTTGCATTAAACTTTGTATCATTAGAAACCTGGTAGCATTTTGGTAGTACATGACGTCTTAATACAACACATGCACACTTTATGTTATTGTGAAGCGTGCTCAGTTTACAAACAGGCGGACGAGAGAGAGAGAGAGAGAGAGAGAGAAAGAGAGAGAGAAAAAGAGACGCGCAGTCGAGTCCACGTCTGCACATCAGAGAAAAACACAGAGAGCATGACAGCTACTGTACTGACTTTGTGGCTTAGGCTATTCTATTTTAAGCAATTTTAATCAGACACAGCAATAAATAAATAAATAAATAAAATAGACGCGCGGCCGAGTCCACAGGCGAGTCTGCGGCCACACATCGGAGAACAACACAGAGAACATGACAGCTACTTTACTGACTATGCAGCTATTTTTAAGCCATTTTTTATTTTTAAGCCAGCTACTTTGTGTCTTATATTGAGTCATGTTAGTCAGATACAGACATGAAACTCTGGATTTCTCCATAATGAAGGCTGTCAGCGGTGTGTACCCACGTGCTTGTGCTTGTGCATGAAGTGTACCGTGCTGAAGCACACCTCTCCGAAGTGTGCCAAAGCCAAGGAAGTGTACCGTGCCTGAGCACGATACGGAGCGGTCACACTGGTCAAACGAACCGGACTTTAGTGTTGAAGCGTGCTTGGGCACGGTACGGATGGCCAGTGTGACCGCGCCCTTAAAGTGCCTTTAAAGCAAGGGGATTACAATAATGCCTCCAAATATGTACATATAGTTTAGGATGTTGTGCATCCCTGGGAACAATCACTTTGGATACTAAATAAACTGTTTGAGAAATATAGCTTTAGAAAAAAAAGTGGTTTTGTGGCACAACTTGCCCCCGGTGCAGGGTAAGTTGTGCCATTAGAGAGAATACACTGGGGTAAATTGTGCCATTGATAATTGAAGTAAAACAGATCATTTTAATCTCACAAACGATAATGCTATATGAAAGCAAGACAAATTCAATACAAAATTACTTATTTAACGTTTATTTAAAGTTTTAACAACATCAAACATACTCATAGTATGAACACATACTCAGAACAAATTAAAAATGACTCCTTCATCATTTTCTCTAAATGTGAAGATGGGCTTTCCATCAACAGACCTCTTACAACTTTGCTTCAGAAACTTTGCACTGATCTCGTCACCTTCAACATTCTCCACCAATCCAACATAGTTATAGGAACTCCTCATGAGGAGTTGAAACCCTGTCTGTCTTCCTTTTGTATTTGCGTGGCATGATGGATTTTGGTCTAAAATTAAGAAAGTCACATAGTTTTAGTGATCAAATGTAAGAATACAATGTACAATAACAATAAAATACAATAAAGTAATATATAGTAAATAATCATAAGTTGGCACAAATTACCCCACTCTCCCCTAATGGTTCTTATAATGGTTCTTATGATGGTTCTTATAATGGTTCTTATGATGGTTCTTATGATGGTTCTTATGATGGTTCTTGTGATGGTTCTTATGATGGTTCTTATAATGGTTCTTATGATGGTTCTTGTGATGGTTCTTATGATAGTTCTTATGATAGTTCTTATAATGGTTCTTATGATGGTTCTTATAATGGTTCTTATGATAGTTCTTATGATGGTTCTTGTGATGGTTCTTATAATGGTTCTTATGATGGTTCTTATAATGGTTCTTATGATAGTTCTTATGATGGTTCTTATAATGGTTCTTATGATGGTTCTTATAATGGTTCTTATGATGGTTCTTATAATGGTTCTTATGATGGTTCTTATAATGGTTCTTATGATGGTTCTTGTGATGGTTCTTATAATGGTTCTTATGATGGTTCTTGTGATGGTTCTTATGATAGTTCTTATGATAGTTCTTATAATGGTTCTTATGATGGTTCTTATAATGGTTCTTATGATAGTTCTTATGATGGTTCTTATAATGGTTCTTATGATGGTTCTTATAATGGTTCTTATGATGGTTCTTATGATGGTTCTTATAATGGTTCTTATGATAGTTCTTATGATGGTTCTTATGATGGTTCTTATAATGGTTCTTATGATGGTTCTTATGATGGTTCTTATGATGGTTCTTATAATGGTTCTTATGATGGTTTTTATGATGGTCGGGTTATATATGTCTGTTGGGTATCTTGCTATGTGGGTTCTTTTATGTTGGATTGTCTTTTTAGTATTTTGCATTTGTTATGTTCTTGCTGTTGTTTATGTTCTTCTGTGTTTAGTTTAGTTTGTTCTTGTTTTTGCTGTTTGTCAAAGTACTTTGTAAACCTGTGTTTTTAAAGGTGCTATATAAATAAAGTTATTATTATATTATTATAGAAAGGCATTAGCTACACAAGCTATACAAACGAGGAACAGTAATCACAGAGGAGCCAAGATATACCACACGAGCTGGTGAAACAATGTGGCGCCCAGGTGAGACCAGAGAGAAGTCTTTATAGAGTGAGTCCTGATCATGGAATGAGATTCACCTGGCGCTGCCTGTGAAGGGAAAGCCACGCCCACCACACTCACACAGAACACAGACAGGGCAGAGAAACAAAAGGATTAGACAGACAGGAAATCACAAACAACACACACATGGAGAAGGGAGGGCGGTCATGATGTGAATCATGACGATAATGGTCTCTTGTAACTCTGGTTTTGAATGACATCATTAGGTCAAATCAAAATCACAACACTAACACTGTTTGCTGACAGCCATTGATAAGAGTGACTGGATATCTGAACTTTTGTGCTGAGAGGATTTATTCAGGGTGGTTCAATTAAACTGCTACAGACAGATTTAGCTAGATTTACATAAACTGGTGTCCCAGTTACTAATGTATTTACCTGAAGGACTGGACGAGATGCACAAACCTGATGAAAACCTCAAACAGACTCTCAAAGACCTGTGCAGAAATATCTGAAGAAAGCCCTTCAAACCGTTCTGTAGTGAAAGGAAACGGTGTCCAAACAGTAACCACATTTTGTGAACTTTGTAGCTCTCACTGGCTGCAGCTTCATTTTGACAGATAACAACTCGTATATTTTGGCAAATTAAACATAATTAACTGCAACACCTACCTACATGAGGTGTTAAACAACCAGTCACAGTAGATCATAAAAATATGGCACCATGATAAACAATCAGAGAGGATGCAAGAGTAATTAGATCTTTTCATTCTAGGCCTGACCCCCCTGACCCTGTGTGCACTTCATTAACTAATAATGAGACAGAAAGCAGCCTTATGCGTCCTGCAGCATCCCTGACACTACACATAAAACACACAATAAACTGTCCAGTGTTTCCTGTTAATTACCAACACTATCTCTTAATAAACCAAACATGATGCTTTAAAACATCCTCACTCTGTGTTGCTCAGAGACAGCAGCTCTATAGATCAGAATATTTCTGATTACACCACGGTCCTTGTTTCTGATTGGCTGCAGGGTGTCTATTAACTCCTGAGAATTTAACATTTATGGTTTACAATAGCAACTTTCAGAGCAGATTTTTTTTTCATCAAAACAATACTCTCTGCCGACACACCTCCTTCATCTCTCAGCCCCCCCTCCCTACTTCCTCGGCCCCTCCCCTTGTGATTCACTGGCAGTGTTCTGCAGAGGTGTAAAGAGTACTAATATATTCTACTCAAGTAAAAGTACTGTTACTTTGATAAAATTTTACTTAGGTACAAGTAAAAGTACCAGTTTAAAAATGTACTCAAAGTAAAAGTAAAAAATAACTTGTTTAAAATGTACTTTAAGTAAAAGTTACTTAGTTACTTTTTTTAACAACGCATGTGTGTCGTGAAAAAAGGACGAGGGGATATTAATCTCAAAGTTTTTTTTTAATTGAAGGCCAATCTTTACAAAGATTTATATTTTCAGATAAACATTTTCTTTTCTGCCCCATTTTTTTGCCCCAGGATTTTTTGATCCAGCAGATGTCGCCCTTGAGCACCAGCATGAAACCAAAACAACTCGCGCTGCATTGTTGTGTTAGCATGCTAATGCTAGTGATCTTTATTTTGCTCCCGGCGACATAAACAAAGTGAAGATAGGACTCTGAAAACTCTGAAAACATCACAGACAGTGGGACTCGGGTGTTACACCCATTGTAGACAGTCATGACTCACAGAGTTATTTTCAGAGGATATACTTGATTTCTATTTAAGTGTGAAAAATCACATATAAAGACTTTAAAGATGTTTAAGAAAATACTAAAATGATCTTTGTCTCAATCATAAAAAGTGTAAAGAGTATTTTAGTTTTTAGTTTTATTATTCTGGGGCTGGTTAGTCTCAAAGACAGCCTCAAAGGCTGACTTAGCTGCAACTAAACCTGAGATGAAAGATAATACATTTATTGTTTTAAAATGAGCCTTTATGAGCTTAAATATTAGATGTTTTAGTCACTGTGTGTTTACCTATTAGCTACTGAAGCTTCTAACTGAGTCTGTTTGGTTTTAAGTATTTATTGTCACACATCTGAGATGTGTTAAGTTGCAGCAGCTTATAACACCCAACTGCTTCAAAATAAAAGCACATCACAGAGATGGTAATTAGGAACTTTTATTGTGAAAAACTTTCTGCAACTAAATGTGTTTATCGCTCGGAGCTTTCGCGGAGCTGCAGTGAGAAAAAGCATTCTCAGCCACTTCTTTGTCCAAGAGTAACAACCACAGCCAACTTATTTTAATCATCCTGGACTCAAGACAACAAGACATCAGTTTATAAACACCTTCAGCAGGTAGACCCGCTCTAGTGGAGGTGCTTATCCGTGTTGCACTAACTGAAGCCAAGAAAAGGCTCTCTGTCTCTCTCTCTGTCTCTCTGTCTCTCTCTCTGTCTCTCTGTCTCTCTCTCTCTCTCTCTGTCTCTCTCTCTCTCTGTCTCTCGTCGCTCCGGTGCGATGAGGGAAAATCATTCATAGCAGACCTATTTTTTTACTCAGTAACGGATGTGATTTAAAATGTAGCTAATTACAATACTTAACAGAAAACCTACTTAAGTAAAAGTAAAAGTACAGATTTTAAAAACTACTTAAAAAGTAGTAAGCACACCAAATAACTACTCAATTACAGTAACGTGAGTAAATTTAATTCGTTACTTTACACCTCTGGTGTTCTGTAAGGCAGAGACGAGGGCTAAACATTGTGACTTGAATTCACTTCTGATAACTTAAGTCAGCTGCCCTCGTTTGCTGATGACTCTCCGCAGAGACGAGCCGTGACGACCCTGTTGTTCTCTCTGTTTTCAGCCGACACATCTGTATGATGTTTAATGTCTGCAACAGAGAGAGAAATAGCGCTTTCACACTTTTAGAAATCTCCTGAAAAAACTCCTAATATATATTTCCCGGAGGAGCTGTATATGTGAACGCAAACAGCCGCATTTTTAGCTCGGATTTCACCCGGAGTTTCTCCTGCCAGACCCTTAGTATTATTCAGAGTGCATGAATCAGTGTAGAGATTCCAGTTGATAATTGGGAACAGCTGCAGAAGTTTTGTAGTAATCCGTGGAACTTCATGGATGTCATGTTTTCATCTTTCACTGGATTGGGACCGTGGGGACCTTTGTTGATACAGCAGGAACATTATGGCCTGAAGAGAACAGTCCACCTTTAGACAGTACGAAACATGAATCAAAAAGACCTGCTAAGTTTGTTGGTGGTCTGACAAATGCATAGATTGTGGTTGTCTGCTGAAACTCTTTTAATATTTTACTTCAATTAATTTAATTTGAATGATTTTTATTTGAACATATTTTCAGATTTAATCATTTCAGTGATTTTTAAATGTTCTATTTTCATTCCTCTGTCATTATGCTTTTGTCTTGTGTGAAGCACTTTGAATTGCCTTGTTGTTGAAATGTGCTATAGAAATAAACTTGCCTTGCCTTGTGTTGGTTGGTTGTATCTTGACGTGATAAACATGGTCGGTCGCTATCCAGTAAAATGTATATCCTATATATTGTGTTGATACTTTTCACGGAACAGAAAGATGTGGTAGATGCTGGAAATTCACAGATGAGCAAGAGATCATCATAATCAACATGGTTATGGAAAATAATGCCCTCACCCTGAGGGAAATCAGAGACAGCGTCCTGGAGGAGAGTCTCCATTTCGCAAACATTATCCAGCTCAGCATGTCCACGATCGACCACGTCTTGAATCAACATCAGCTGAGGATGAAACAAATATATCGCTTTCCATGTGAGCACAACGCTGAAGGAGTGAAGGAACAGCGATACCAATATGTGAGTACAGCATCCTCTCAGTCCTCAGTATAGACATGTCACTACGTACCACAGTGTTCCTGTGAGTAGGCCTGGTGTGGTCATTCACCCTCTTTCAGAGAGTTTTTATTTTATTTTTATTTAACCTTTATTTAACCAGGTTGGTCCCATTGAGATTAAAAACCTCTTTTTCAAGGGAGACCTGGCCGAGACAGGCAGCAGCAAAAACACAAAGTTACAGACGGAAATACAAAGAGAGACAAAGTACAATTTACAAAAAACAAGATTTTGGATTAAAAATAGAACCATCTATGAGTCATATCTGGGAATCAGCTGCTTCCATGTCTTTCATTTTAGATTTAAAAACATTTAAGGACAGTAGCTCCTTGAGCTTCAAGTCAGTTTGCAACAGATTCCAGGCTGAGGGTGCAGAGTACCCAAGAGTGAGAGTGCGAGTGAGAGTGCTTGAACTTGATGCCAGTGTTGTTTCCCATCAATATATCTTCAGTGACGAGGTAGGGTTCAGAAGGCCAGGCGGCGGATGAGGGACTTCATACACAACAGTGACATTATCAATGTCCCTGGGCCGCGTGGTGGAAATGTCACCATGTGTGCTGCTATTGGTCAGCGTGGGGTCATACATCACCATGCATAACGTGCCTATAACACTCCCAGTTTGTTAACATTCCTCGACAAACTCAGAAGTATCTTCATCCTCCCAGAAGAAGAGGGACCAGAGCAGCCCACCTTACGGAGTCATTTGGGAGCCGCTCTGGTCTACGACTGGTTTGCCAAAAAACTCACATTTTGTAGTGCTGCACCTTCCACCATATTCCCCATTTCTAAATCCAATAGAAGAATGCATGACGATGAAAAGTGTAGGAACGCAGTGTGGCGGTACTCCAGGCAATGGAGGAGGCATGTAATGACATACCCCCCCCCCCCCCCCCCCCCCCCCCACTCATTTTCTTTGTAATGTTTCTCGTTGTCCTTACAGGTGAAATTACTGAGTTTTAAAAACTACGTGCAATATTGCTTCCCCGGGGAATCTTATGCTTCACACATCTCAATGCTATGAACTCTGGGTAATTCCCTCACGCTAAGTCTGCAGATATGCCCACTTACGGACAGGGTGCATAAAAGGCTTGAAAAAGTCAGCGAGAGATCACTCACACACTTGAGGACTCATCAGTGAAACAGCCCTGAGCCCTCACAGACTGAAACAGGAACAGGGAATCAAAGTCAGTGAGTGTGTGAGGGTGGACATCGAGATCGGCCCATTGTCTCCATCCATCTTTGATCTCCACTTTCAGCTCACCTGCTCACTCTTTAATCACATCATTAGCAACATGTGTTTTCAGTTATGTGTAAAACTGTGTCTTCTGCCACTTGTGGTAACAATTATGCATCACAAGTGCATCACAGTGCCAAATGTGTTTTAGTGAGTGAGAATGAGTTCAGAATTTGGCAAAAAAAAAAGAGTGGATGAGATTTGCAAATGGTGCCGAACTTGTTAAATTTGATTAATTCAATACATGGCTTTAGGCCTCGGACCATCTGGTCCAGAGAATATGATTTAGTGTTTTAGCAGCCGTTCTAAAATCAAGGACAAATAAATCTTTGATCCTTTCTCACAGCATGACGTATGACCGCCGTTCTGGAGCCCTGACCACAGATATTCCCACCATAGATCATCTTTCGTCTGGGACGTCCCAACATACAGTCTGTAATGTACTGCATTAGGCATTTTTATTCTGAGGTGCACTTGAAAACTGTTTTTATGTCTTTAACTTTTGGCATTACATTGAGGTCTGCAGTCGTTGAAGACCTGGAATTATGGCAGCTACTGTAGGTGAGCATTCAAGGTTATGAGAGTGAATGCAGCAGTTTTGATCTTTGTTAGTTTGATTGTTTTTCCTTTTGCTGAGTTTTGTGTGACAATGAAGTATTCTGTTGCAGCGCTGAATCTGATGTATTAAATGTCTTGATGCAGCTGAGTGCTTACAGATGTGTAAAAACACAACTTTAGAATATGTACAAAAAACAGACTTTTCACTGTAGTGAAGCTGGATCATATTTTATGGATCAAATAGTTTCTGTTTTTCTTCTGATGTTGAGCAGCCGCTGTGTCTGACTTCAGACTGTCTGTAGTGTCCTGATGGATGGGTTGATTCAGCTACATGAGGCTTGTTTTTCCCTGTTTGTGAGTCTGCTAAAAGGCAGCAGACTAAGAGAGCACTGTGGATAGATTCATCAGTGGATAATAATAATGTCTGTGTCCAGAGGCGCTGCTTGTCAACAGGAAAGGGGCCCCTGAGGGCTCACAAGCTTTAAACCACAGCAGCCGCTCAAAATGTGCAAATTTTGCAATGACAGTATGGAAACCTCCCAAAGGAGGCCCCATCTGATAGCACTCACTCGTTGCCCTACTAAGCGTTGCAGTAATTATTGATGTGAAACCAAAGTTTGTCAATGAAAGTCAACAAATCAAAATGAGGAGGAATTATCCATCTATAGGAGAGAAAAAGGAAACAGGAAGAAAGAGGAAGAGGAGGAAGTGTTGGTGCTGAACGCCGGTTAACGGGCCCTACAATTAATTTTTCCCTAGGGCCCCAACAGACCCTAGAACCCCCGCTGTCTGTTTCATTGTGTGTTGCTTAGATCAGTGGTTCTCAAACTTTTTAGACTGCGTACCACCTCCAAAAATATTTGGCTCTCCAAGTACCACCATTATGGTAGATGTTAAAATACACTGTTGGCCTATTTCTACACACATTTTACACAGGAGGCAAATATATTCATATAAAGAATATTTTTTATTATTGACTGTTGGCAGCCACACTGTAGGACTACTAAGGCATTTCACCTCTTCTGCTTATTTCGCACTGAATGAACGTGTCGTATGTGAGCAGTGTGACACTCACTGGAACAGATCCTGTTTTATTTTGAAAAGACAACACTCGCTGCTTCGTCTCTCTAACCGGAGGTGACAGCTCAAAGTGAACCAGCCGAGCTCTCCATTCAGCCGCTGCCTTTGAACTCTAATGCCCGATGCTATGTTGTGAGGGAAAAAACCATTCAGGAATTTCCAAATCTATGTCGCTCTATTCACTCTCAATCTAATGCAATCAGCAGAGGCGCGCATATCCCTGCCTTCATCCTTTTGATCATAAGAAAAACAATTTACACTTTTTCATTTCAGAGGAGTGTGAAATGAAAGCAGGATAAAGGACGCGCAGCAGCAAGGGCAAGAGACAGAGAGAGAGAGGGGTTAGCGAACATGAAACACACAGAGCACATTTCATTAAAGTGATCCATCATAAACGTGGCCAGCACACACACAGATACATGTTTTAAAGAGCCTCTCTGCTGCTCACTGAATTGGTTTTCTGTAGCGTGCGATTGAATTTGGTTCACAGATTAAATAAGAGCTTCAAACCTGGAAAGGAAAAAGCACAAACACACACTGTGCACGGAGATTCAGCTGGTACACACAAATCACAACCGTCTTAAATACCCCAAAGTGCGACCTCATTACTGTCATAACCTCTCCTTTCTTCTTGTGAGCAGGACAAAAAGCATTTCCTGTACAATCACCTGTAATGTTTAAAAGAAAACAGCCGATTACAGCTTCAAGAATTTCAGTTTAAAAGACAAAGTGGTGGGGCGCTGGTGGCAGAAGGATTTGTGTCTGCGCCTTATGTGTGGAGGCTGTGGTCCTCCAAGCGGGCGTCCCTGGGTTCGAGTCCGACCTGTGTCTCCTTTCCAGAATGACCGGTGTGGAACTACAGACACAGAATAAGCACATTCAAAACGACCAGTTAAACTGAGCTCTCACTGAGTAACAGGTACAAACAGGGTCAGGATCCAGTAGATTGTTACTGCAGCAGTGAATCAGGCTGTGAGGCTTACACTGTATGATTTTAAAAGTGTTCACCATTTATGCACTCCCACTCTACGGTCCGTTTGCTCAAACTGTATGTGTTACATCAGGATGGAGCATCGACAAGTCAGTAAAGTTTACTCGCAGGGTCTCTCCCGACTCAAGGCTGCTCTGAACTAATTCCCAGATCTGCCCGCCGATCGTCTTGGACGCCCCGATTTATTTTAAACATGTTTGATATTTAGGATCTAAAATCTTGACGATCACTTCATGATCGCATCTCGCGGAAGTCGTGCACGACTACAATATAATCATGACAAGGGAGGACTGTAGTCATAGCGACCAGTGGCAGGATGCAACCTGTTCTATTTCATCCCTGCTGACCGCCAGAGGCGGTGTGTAAAGCACTGAATATTCCCTTCGTGCATGCGCAGTTCGAGTATGTATACCAACAATGTCACTTGTGACCCCTGGATGACCCGAGAGAGGTTATATCTTCCGGTGTCATCCGGTGTTCTGTTCCTTTTTTCTTCTCGCGTGCAGTTTGCATCTACTCCTAGAGCATTAGCCAAAGCTAATTGTATGGAACTTACTAAAAGGAAAAAAAAAAAGAACAACATTTGTTGAACTACTTAATAACAGTCGCTGGTAGCCTTGGGACCGTGTCGGTCGGAGCAGCAAAGTTTTCGCCCTCCAAGGGCTGCGACGGCCTTCCAACCCTGTACCTGACACCGGTAGGGTGGCCTCTCACGCCCCTCTACGGACGTAAGGTACGTGTTTCGTTTTATTGAACTTTCCTGGCAAATTAGTGGCTGTGTTTCGCTGAAGCTAATTAGCCAAAGTTTAAGTTTGTGTTTACAATCCTTGACGGTGAAGGCAGTGTTGCGCTTCCTGCTCCCGGTACCGGTGGGTAGCCTACTTTGTTTATTCTGTAACTCTGTATTATTACCCTAGTCAGCTGTGGTTTCTAAAGCGCTGAGTGAACGGGGACATTACTTTTGTTGTGTCTAATTATTGCAACCTCTGCTGATATAGGCGGCGTACGCGCCCTCTTCCCCCGGCTTACAGCGCCGAAATTGTTTGGTTAGCGGCAGCTAACTGGTTATAGGCTACCATTAGTTACTTTCAAGTCTCTGCTGGGGAAGGCATCGTTCACGCCCCCTCTCCCAGTTTATGGTGTGATGCTAAATTGCCTGTAGCATCCGTGCTTGGGCTGACTGCAATTTAACGTTAAACGGAGCAGTCACTCAAACCTTTGCTGTTGTAGGCGGCGTCCGCGGCCCCTTCCCTCAGCTTACAGTTTTGTTGGTCTAGTTCACGGTCGCATCCGAACCGTAGCAAATCACTGTAGTGACAGCTAGTCACTCCCACCTCTGCTGTGCAGGCGGCCTTTAAGCACTCTTCTCTCAGCTTACGGTAGCATCTGCCACAATGGACGAGTGTCATTATTGTGCTGCCTGTGGAGTTTCTCTTCAGGCTGATGATGGCCATGACCTCTGCCCGATGTGACTTGGTCCTGACCACCTGAGGGAGGGTCTTTTGGAAAGCCCATGCATGAACTGCAGTTACATGCCTCGAGCACTGAGGGCTGCGAGATTGGTACAGGTTGGGCCCTCAGTAGGCGAGGGTGACCTCCCTGAATCAGTCCAGTTGCCTCCAGCCCAACCTAGGCGTTCAAGACGACAGGCTGCTCCCGCTGCTGCAGCTGCCCCCTTCAAGAAGAAAGCGAAGACGAAACTTAAGCTTTCTTCTGAAGTGGATCAACTGTCAGCTGAACTGGCAGAGATGAGGTCCCTCTTCCAAGCTCGTCAGTCAGAGACCTCAAACTCGGAGCATGCAGAGGTGGCCATTCCACCCATGCCTGTGCTGGTCCCGGAGGATGCTCCCTGGCAGCTTCAGCCTCTCATTTCCGTGACGATGAGGGGGACAGTGCCTCCCTAACCTCTGAGCCTCCCTAACCTCCCATTCCTCAACTCAGAGCTCATTCAGTGAGGGTGGGGACAGCTCCATGCAGGCCACCATACGTATGGCCCTGGATCGCCTGCAGCTGGAAATACCTCAACAGGCGCAGGCAGGCCTCCACCGCGTTTGCTGTTCCCCCCTCAGAGGAATACCTGAGGGAGTTACATACCTGTTGGAGAGATACTGGGGCTCACTCCCGTTTCTCAGCTGACGGTCGAGCCCTGGCTGCCATGCATGAGGCGGCAAGAGTTGGCCTTGATCGGATGCCGGCTGTTTAGCCTACCATCGCATCCCTCATTGTGTCTCCTGAGGAGGCACTGTGGCCTGCTGTCAGGTGCCCTCGACCCCAGTGTCGCGTCATAGATGACCTTCTCACCAGGGCTTATAATGCCGGAGCGTGTGCTGGCCGTATTGGCAACTCCCTGGCTCACCTCATGTTTGCCCTCTCTGCTTCCCTGCAGGTGGGCGGAGTCGAGGCTTCCTCCATCAGCCTCAGTGATGCATCATTGCAGGCTTTTGCCCTAATGTCAAGGGAACTTGGAAGGATGATGTCCTTCCTGGTTCAAACTCGCCGCCAGGTATGGCTCGCACAGTCACCCCTGACGGAGGCATGTAGGCGGACCTTCAGGAGCGTTCCGGTGGCACCAGGGGAGCTGTTTGGGTCAGCTGCACTGGAGGCACTGGAGCAAACCGTTCAAGCTCGGCAGACTAGGCAGCAGCTTTCGAGTCTGAGCAGAAGCATGCCTCCTCCAAGCAGGCCTAGGGGCCCCTCAACTGCCCCTCGAGCCCACCCACCACCATAGACTCACTCCACTGGCTGGCATGGGCCTCCGCATCCCACACAGAGGCCGGCCAGGGACTTTCGTGCCAGGGACTTTCGTGCCAGGGACTTTCGTGCCAGGGACTTTCGTGGCACTGCCCACTCGTCCTACAGGCCACCTTATCCGCCGCCCCTCCAGGGCCTCTAGAGGCCAGGGGAACCGAGACTGAGGTTACGGGGCCGGCTGTCGGGTACTTTTCCCACCAGCAGCTCGGATATTGGGCTGCACATGCAGACCCCTGGGTGGTTACCACCTTAACCCACGGGTACAAGCTACAGTTCTGACGGCAAGCCCCTTCCTCTGTACAGACTCTGCTAACATACCCAGAAACCAGAATGTACTGTCTCCAACCTGGACGTCCCAGCTGTGAGTCCTTGAGTTAAAGCCCTCAGAGCCCAGGACAGACTCGTAAAAATCAAACCTCTCTGGATTATCAGGAAGCTGCTGTCTCTCTCCTCGTCTCACACAGGTCAGATCTTCAGACAGGATGAGTCGGACAGCGCCACAGATACTTAAAGGAATAATGGTGTTCATGTGTTTCTTTTAATGACAGCAGTCAATGTAACAACTGAACAATTATTTCAACTTGTAACGGTCTGTCCAGCTTAGTTTTTGTACCTGCAACTCCCGTTTCTGAGCGCACCTGAATGCATCTCTCATTGTCTGAGCACCCCTGAATGCAGCATGCTGACAGCGCAGAGTAACGGCAGAGAGAGAGAGACATGCCCAGAAAAGTCTGAAGTCAACTAAGCAGACTACTTTATTTTCTGATGCTTCTTACAGACTTTTTATTATTGTGTGTGTCCGTCAGACAACCACACACACCCAGACCTCCACTGGTGAGAGTGTGCTCACCTGTGTGTGCGCGCAAGTGTCTGTGTGTGTGTGTGTGTGTGTGTGTGTGTGTGTGTGTGTGTGTGTGTGTGTGTGTGTGTGTGTGCGTGTGTGTGTTTGTGTGTGTGTGTGTGTGTGTGTGTGTGCGCGCGTGTGTGTGTGTGTGTGTGTGTGTGTGTGTGTGTGTGTGTGTGTGTGTGTGTGTGTGTGTGTGGGTTCACACAAACTTATGATGCTGCATAGATAATAAAAGTGTCTGTATCCATAATTGGTCCGTACACCTCTGTAGGCCCAAATGGCACAAAATGAGTGAACTTTGAACTTCTGTTGAAGTGACTCTCACTTGTAATGGCTCTAGACAAAAAGGAAACATGAAAAGAAAGGTTGCACCAACAGTCAGGAAATTAAACATAAAATTACATCAATAAAATAATCAACCCCCTGAGATCTAAGACATATTTTCCCTTCATTTTTTTGCCTGGTCTCCTTCAGTAAGAAGGCTGTCTGTTAGGTGGGGGTTGTTTCTGTATTAAATGGACAATGATGAAATCGTTCAGACTGTGGATCATCTTAGATTTATTCAGCCGTGGTCAGACAACACAGAAACACAACACACATGGCTGACAAAGTGCAGACCATCGCTGACCCATGCTGACCAAGATCTCACAATCGCTGGCCATCATGGGCAAAGTGACAAAGTGACAAAGTCTTCATCTTCACAGTGTTGCTTATATTCTACTAGAAGGTACAGCCTACAAATTCCTGGCTGCTTTGTTTCATCTCTAAAAGGCTAGAAAGAAGACATCACCTTGACTCTTAAATATCAGACATAAACATTTCTTCAGTCTCAGAGTCACATTTCCTTTTTCAGCTCACAACAGACTCTTCAATCCAAATATAACTCTGCTGCTATGAGGTCTCTTACACATATGTATTACAGCTTCACAAACCTAAAAGAAGAATTACTCAATTCAAAGATATATCCACAAAATGATCAAGATGAATGAATTCATGAAAATACGTACTAACAGCATGTTACCAGAGTAACGCGCAACAATGTAATATACATCTATTGTTTACACGTCAACCTGGGGAATCAGAATATCTATCCCTCAAGGATGTCAGATAGAGGCCTAACAGATGGCGTCCGCGAATGCCGACTGAGATTTAACAGAAATTATACTATTTCATTAGAGCTGCACGATATTGGGAAAAAATGACATTGCAATATTTTTCTTTCATGCGATATATAAGTTTACTGCTTCACTCTGTTCAGCTGAATTCTCCCTGAAATGATGATTACAGACTCTCACCTGATTGTCTCTCACTGCCTCCGTGAATGCTGTTTGCATTTGCAAAGAGTCTTAATCGTGTTGATATCCGTTAATTATTGATATTGATCTATAATATTTCCTGCAACACACAACTCCACACACAGCAGGAGCGAGCACACACATACAGGCTGAGCAGACGCACAATGCCTCACAGAGTTTGTCCTCCTCCTGCGTTTTTTCTTTTTTGTAGGCTTGAGTAATCAGTTGCCAGAGATGTGAATTAATGAAGAGTAATGTTTAAAGACATTTCTAGAACAAGCACAATGCATTTTGTGAAGATGATCCACCTTGGAAAGAGAAAAAGGGCGATTTCTGCAGGAAGCAAAGCGAACTTTAAGCAACAGATTACTTGGACATTAAACTACGACTGTTTCAAGTTTTATGGCAGCTCATGAAATCGTAAGGCGTGGGAAGGAGGACGTGAAATAAACAATAAAATGTGTTATCAGAAGATCGAAACTTAGACCTCAAAAACAAAACTGAGAGCCTGTTCTGACTGAAGACAAAGTTGAACACACAGATCTGGAAGCTGCTGTCTTTAACCCCGAAAGTGTTAAATATAACCCCTTATGTGATATTAACTATAAGCAAACTGTCAGATTGTATAAATCCCTGCTCCTCTCCGCTCACATTAACCACTCTCTCTCTCTCAGTCGCTCGACCACTCACGCTGCACGTCGCTCTGCCCGACCCTGATAACAGCAGGTGAGATGACAGAGTGCTGAGAAGGTGTTCTAACTATGAGAGTTGTTGAATGTAATGTGGTAAAATATATAAATGGATACTCATTTAGATCTATTAGTAATGTGAATGGCCGTAGACAGGATATATAAACTTCATTTAAAGGCTCAAATATATTTTTCGGCTCCAGACGGATTTTTTTTTTCTTTCGCATGTCCTTGCGATGTGACTATTGAACATGCGCACATCGCTATGACGATGCTGAAACAATATATCGTGCAGCCCTATATTTCATTTCACTAATGATTTATACATAAATAATTATGGACACTTGAAATTTTGGCGACTATCGGATCCGGATATTCACTGACTATACACTGATCTTCTCAGTGAGGTAGAGAAGCCTCTGGATGTCGCAGAAATACACAGATTATCACCGGATAGCCTTGCGCTAACAAAGCAAGTGGATTTTAAATGAAGTTGCTACGTCGTAACGTTCAATTTTAAAAGCTGATAATGTAAATCAGTGGTTCTCAAACTATGGAGGTGGTACGCGGGCTCCCTGTGGTGTTTTTTTTTTTGTCGTACTCTTATCTGTCTTGTATCTATTGGGTTGTGTTTATATCAAATGTTTTTTCCCCTCTAAATTAATCTAGTTTTTGCAACAAACAACTTTAATCTGCTCAATTTATGCTCGAACGCACACAGACATAAACAACACCAGGAGTACGCCTCGCGTTTTGAAAAGTTCCACTTGATATTCCGTTATTGATAGGAGTTCAGTTCTCAGGGCCAGCCCGTGGCATAGGCAGTACAGGCGTATGCTAGGGGCGCCAGCCTCTATAGGGGGCGACGTTAGCACCCCAAATGAGTGTCGGAAAAGTTGAAGATAAGAAGAAGAAATAGAAGGAAAAATGTGTTTAAATATCACTAAATATTATTTATCTAATGTAATTTTCATGCTATTAATTAGTAACGTAATTAGAAAGAAGCCATGAAAACACAACAAGGCTACATCACATATTTATATTTTCTTGTCTCCTGCTTGACCCGGCGCATCACAACCCATCTGCTCGTTACCTGCTCGTTGTGGAGGAGGAGGGCAGACGACTTATTAGAAGTGAGTGACAATGAGTGTACCAATTAATAGTACATTTATAAACGATCGCTATGTAAAAAAACCAAAGCCCCCGGGAGCCCAGGGACGAAAAAGAAGAAGAGGAGGAATAATATGAAAAAGACACAGAGGTAACGTGCTGCATGGATCAGTTATTTATCTGTTGTAGTTAAGCTAGCTTGTTATGGATGGATGATAGTAACATCAGTGTTTCCTAATTCCTAATCGGTAGCTTGAGTTAACATTAGTTATTTCCACTGTACATTCATTGAACAGAAAACCTACTTATATATTTATTGACATCTTTGTGTACTAAGTTAGCTTCCACCCTAGTCGATTAAAGTGTTTATTTTCCTCCTCCTATTGTCATTAATAGTTTTTAAGCTCTTGCCTTTAGAGTATTGATGTCTAAGAGCATTTTGTGCATGAAGTCCTCTCTGAAGAGTTAGTTGTGCATGCTGTAGGTCTGTATTTATTTATAATAAATATTAGTGTTATTACCATTCTATTCATGTTTGTTTAGACATATTTTTTATTTTAAAATAAAGAAATTATGTAAAATATAAAGCTGTATGCCAGTTTCTTTAAGTGTATGAATATTGTGATTAGTGGTCAAACTGGCTGCAATTTAAGGGGCAACTGCTGAAATCTTGCCTAGTGCACCAAAATGATTAGGACCGGCTCTGTCAGTACTGAATCAACAGAAAGCAGCTGTAGGTCTACATTAACAGATATTCTGTTATTTATTGGAGTTCAGCACAGAATCGGTGGCAAGCAGCTGTACATTAACATTTTAAAAACGGAGCCAGGAGATGCTTCCGTTGTGATGCATATACAAGAGTGTACGGACAGTCGCTCACCCTCTCTCTCTCTTGCTCTGAAGCTGATGTGATTCTGCTCTATTTTGCTGTGCGCAGGAGTCGAGAAGGATTTTTTTTAAAAGGAGTTTTGTTATGTTGAACGCAGAGCCTTATAATACAGAGGCTCTGGTTGCACGGAGCCTGCACTCTCTCGCGCGTTCTCTCTCTCGCGCTCTCTTTCTCTCTCCCCCGCTCTCTCTTTCTCTTTCTCTTTCTCACTCTCTCTCTCGTGCATGCAGCAATTTTATGAAAGAACAGGCTGGAAATATACATGGGCCCAGGTATCGTCTCTGTGTGGGAAACACTGGAGACTAAATATTCTCAAACAGGTTGTTGGTATGAAGTTGTCATTTTCATTGTGCTGCACTTTTTTTTTGATTTGGGCAAATGTCAGAGTTGTGTGGAGTTTAAGTGTCAGTTCTAGCGCTAACCCTTAGTAGTCCTATAGTGTGGCTGCCAACAGTCAATAATAAATAATATTCTTTTTATGAATATATTTGCCTCCTGTGTAAAATGTGTGTAGAAATAGACCAACAGTGTATTTTAACATCTACCATAATGGTGGTACTTGGAGAGCCAAATATTTTCGGAGGTGGTATGCAGTCTAAAAAGTTTGAGAACCACTGATGTAAATACAACTATTTCATGTGCTATTTTATGACAGCGTCGACCTCAGAAGGTTCTAAATCACCTTTCTTACATGTAAAGTATTAACAGCCAAAGACTGCATCGAGTTGTGCCTGTGTGCATATCTGCTTCCCTCCTGCAACGCAGCACAGCCACGGAAGATGTCTGTTTTGGAAACGTGTTTTAGCCAATCAGCGCACAGTCTCACTAGCCAATCACAGTACACAGCGGAAACACTTGGGAAAAATTGCGCGGTTACAACGGTAATATTTACAGTCTATGGGTTACATGCATTCATGTAACACAGACTCTACCCATGTCTATGTACTGTACCAGAAAGCTATCACTCCCAACATGTGGCAAAATGGAGCCAAGACCTCAAACATCTCCAATTCAAACGCAGCGGACCGTGAAGATGAAAAATGTCCACAGATAGATCTGCAGGAGAACAGGGTAAGTTTAGTTTCCTAACTGGCTATCTTAATGGACATTCATTATATATATAACCATGCCCACCAACTGGCTTATGTTAGCATGCTTTATCATAACGTGTCATTATAGGTGGTAAGTAAAGTTTAATGCATTTTCATTCATTTAAAATAATTATCTATGCAGCATCATAAGTTTGTGTGAACCCCCCCCCCCCCCCCCCCCACACACACACACACACACACACACACACACACACACACAGACACAGACACACACACACACACACACAGACACACACACAGACACACACACACACACACACACACACACACACACACACAGACACACACACACACACACACACACACACACACACACACACACACACACACACTCACACACACACACACACACACACACACACACACACACACACACACACACACACAGACACAGACACACACACACACACACACACACACACACACTCACACACACACAGAAGATTTTTGCATTTTGGCATCTTACATAATCATTTACTTACCAACAAAATTGAAACATTATGATAAAGCATGCTTTATCAAAGAGGCATCAAGATGTACTTCACTTTACTTATTCTTAGTCTTAATCTTTTCTTTTCATGTTTCATCTTCTCTAGAGCCATTACAAGTGAGAGTCGCTTCAACAGAAGCTCAAAGTTCACTCATTTTGTACCATTTACATCCAAGAATCACCATCACCATACAGAGGTGTACGTATACAGACACTTTTCTATCAACCACCATTGGTGGATTATTGACCCAGTGACAGGCAGCCACACACAACCTGGAGAGAGCAGTGGCCTTATAGAAGGAGAAGGCATGGCGATGAAGAGGGACTTGGACAGAGGCCCTGCTAAAAGATCATCTCTCACTATTTGAGTGGACCTACTGGTTAGCAAACTGTCACAAAGATGGTCCTTTGGGAATATTAATTAAGGACCCAAGGCATAGGTACCGCTTGTAGGAACCCCACCTCACCCTCTCTTAAACCCACCTTATGCAGGTATTCTGTTTTGGTGTTCATGTTGAAGTGAATTAGTCCTTAATCTTAGAGATCATTCAAAAACATGTTCTATATGGTTAACTCCTCTTGGAGACTCTTTACTTTTAGTTGAAAATGTTGTTTTCAAAATAAGATACAAGGGGCACGTCAGTAAGAAACACAGTGAAATTGTTAAATCTCCAATTTGCTATTCCTTTCAAAGAATGCTAAAATTCTTACATTTCTAAATAAAGGATGTTGAGCATGAAGTAAAAAGTCACTATATTTTTTACATTTTGAATAAGTGTGGAAAACAGATGGTTGTCATGATGATTGTATTCGATTTGTTAATGTTTCCCTGAAGTTTAATGGCTCTGTGAATCAAATTTACAAGGGTCACAAAGAGCATTAATAAATGGTTAATTATGTTTAAGTAATGCTTCTTCAGAGCATTAATAAATGGTTCATCATGGTTAAGTAATGCTTATTCAGAGCATTAATAAATGGTTAATTATGGTTTAGTAATGCTCATTCAGAGCATTAATAAATGGTTAATCATGGTTAAGTAATGCTTATTCAGAGCATTAATAAATGGTTAATTATGGTTTAGTAATGCTTATTCAGAGCATTAATAAATGGTTAATTATGGTTAAGTAATGCTATTCAGAGCATTAATACATGGTTATTTATGGTTTAGTAATGCTTATTCAGAGCATTAATAAATGGTTAATCACGGTTTAGTAAGGCTTATTCAGAGCATTAATAAATGGTTATTTATGGTTTAGTAATGCTTATTCAGAGCATTAATAAATGGTTAATCACGGTTTAGTAAGGCTTATTCAGAGCATTAATTAAATGGTTAATCATGGTTTAGTAAGGCTTATTCAGAGCATTAATAAATGGTTATTTATGGTTTAGTAATGCTTATTCAGAGCATTAATAAATGGTTAATCACGGTTTAGTAAGGCTTATTCAGAGCATTAATAAATGGTTATTTATGGTTTAGTAATGCTTATTCAGAGCATTAATAAATGGTTAATCACGGTTTAGTAAGGCTTATTCAGAGCATTAATTAAATGGTTAATCATGGTTTAGTAAGGCTTATTCAGAGCATTAATAAATGGTTATTTAAGGTTTAGTAATGCTTATTCAGAGCATTAATAAATGGTTAATCATGGTTTAGTAATGCTTATTCAGAGCATTAATAAATGGTTAATAATGGTTAAGTAAGGCTTATTCAGAGCATTAATAAATGGTTAACCATGGTTTAGTAATGCTTATTCAGAGCATTAATAAATGGTTAATTATGGTTAAGTAAGGCTCATTCAGAGCATTAATAAATGGTTAAACATGGTTAAGTAAGGCTCATTCAGAGCATTAATAAATGATTAAACATGGTTAAGTAAGGCTCATTCAGAGCATTAATAAATGGTTAATCATGGTTTAGTAATGCTTATTCAGAGCATTAATAAATGGTTAATTATGGTTAAGTAATGCTTATTCAGAGCATTAATAAATGGTTAATCATGGTTTAGTAATGCTTATTCAGAGGATTAATAAATGGTTAATCATGGTTAAGTAATGCTTATTCATTCATGTTTTATCTCCATAATGAGCAGGCAGCAGAGCTGAATGAGGTCAGAAATGAGAAGGTTGATGACGTAGATTGGAGCCACATGATCCTTTCGTACCTGCAGAAAAACATAAGACAATCAGTTGTAAACATGTTCTCATCCTCCTCCCAAAAATAAAACCTTCTTCTGCCCAGCTGTTGCAGTAAGAGACATGTATGTGTTTTTCATCCATCTCTCATTGTAGTTGACACACAGGTATACCTGCAGACATGCAGCTATACTTTTTAAAAATCTCTTTTCTGGTGACAACATTCAATTATGATAAAAGTTCAAAATCCGGGGGCGCATGTAGTAAAGTGTTTAGTGCGTGTGTCCAATGAACAGAGGCTGTTGTCCTCCAGGCAGGCAGCATGGGTTTGAATCCGACCTGTGGCTGCTTCCCATCATGTCGTTCCCCACTCTTTCTCTCTCTCCCTGATTTCTGACTCTGTCCACTGTCTTATCTCTAAAAAATAAAGGCATGAAAATCCCAAAAATAATCTTTAAATGACAAACAACACTAATGTGATCTTCATGTGCTATAAAAAAGATTGTGATGAAGGTTAGCCTACTGTTTACTATTAGGCCAGTTCATTTTAGCATGTAAACACACAAAAATCTGCTTTATTCTTGTAGTAGCATTAAATACAAAGAACAGCTGGAGTTTATAATAACAGCATTAGTTTCACTGGTTTTCAGTCATAAACCAAATTGGACAATTTGACCTGATGATGAGGTCCAAATTTTAAAAAAAAACATGGGATCACAAAAGTTATTAGATTCATCCTCTGCACAGCATGAATGTTTGTACTGTATTTTATGTTCGCTACACACAGTAGCTAATGAGTAATTCCACAGAACAAAGTTGATCAATTGATATCGTTTAAGGAAAAGGAACACAAATATTTATACAATGTTTCCATTTCCTTGATATTTTTTTCTTCATAAAACGTGGGCTCAATAATTAACAAGTTTAAGAGCAACTGCAAAACTAATCTCAATTTTTGTAAAGTTTAAGCAACACTATGTAATACCAATTATCTATTAAATCATTTCTAAATTAATTGCACAAGTCTTTACGACACACCCTCCAATTCAACTGAATCCTTGCCCCTGAGCCTGATCCATATAGAGGGGCAGCAGATCTCTAAGGGATTTGCTGAAGACGCCGCTGATGGAGCAATGAAACTGTGAGGCAGCAGAGTCTTCAGACTGTGCTCTGCTCTCTAGTCCATTTACCTGGCTACTTATGTAGCACACAAGATGGACGAGCTGCTGCTCCTGACAGCACAAATACGGACTTTAGCAGATCCACTGCCCTGTGTTTCACTGAAACCTGGCTGAGTGAACACCTCCCAGACTTTTAGCTCTTATCATCCTCCTCATGTGGCATCAATATATGCACACTGTTTTAACACAGTAAGAACTGTCTACCTCTCAAAAAATGATTGTTGATGTGATTCTGATCCTGAGACTGTTCCACAAACACATGGCACAGACAGCAAATGAATAAAGTCATGTAATGTACATACCAGAAAGCAAAGAGCACAGATGACCATGAGCGTCAGAGGAAGGCCGATACTAATGATGATGCATGTTACCACGTGCATTATGAAATGTAATTTTTGTATATACTCATAGTCGAAGTATTCATAACTGCCATTCCAGTGGGTGAAGTTATTGTAGTTTCCTGTCATTCTTCAGATTGAAACCTAGAGTTAAAGAGATCAAGACATAGGGAGTTTTTAATAAATGTTTTGCACGGTGACATAAATGAAGCAATGACCAGCACTAATAAAAGAAATTAAACAGGGAGTCATTTACCATGTGTTTTTTCTGCAAGTGTAAAAGCTGATGATTGTTAAATAGTTTAGTCAGGCAATTTTTTATGATAATTTCTATGTTTTAAATGATCCCTTTTGATTTGGATACAGGCAGTGTGACATCAAAGAGGATGATTCATTGGTCAGGACTGCTGAATACGTTTAACATGGGGCTTTCATCATGGAGACTTTACTCAAGTCAAGATCATTTTCACAGATATGAATTGAACTGTAGGAAAGCACCAGATCTTTGATTTCCTGAAGTCAAATACAAGTTCAGTCACACTGAGTCAAAGTCAAAAAAGTTAGTTTGTTTGTTCATTATTTCAGATTTTCTCAGTTGTTGAAATGTTTTAATATTTATATTTAGAATTTCAGCCAAACACAGTGTTACCTTCAGTTAAGCAACAACCATAGCCAATCAAACATAGCGTCACTCAACAGTGTTTTTTCAGACATTCCAATATCACGATCTGCTAATTAAAGTAAATAAATGGGTCTTGAATAATCCTCCACTGCCCTGATTCTGCATCTAATTCATCAATGTCATTAGATCATTTAACTCTTCAAAGTTTCAAAGATAACCACAAAACTCTTCTTCACACCTCAGCTGTTGTCATTTCCTGGAAAATTAAAACATTTCTAAAAATACATCTCAGTGGGTTATGTTGGTTTGGGGGAAAAGAAACAATGTGTGATTATATTAAGAGAGAAAAATATTAATAATTTGAATTTGTTAATATACAACGGAGGATTAGGGCCACGTTAAAAAAAAAATAAAAAACGAGTTTGAGACCAGCCTGCATGAAACTGTGGAAAGGAGAACCCTTAAAGTCTTTAAAGAATAAAAGAATAAAGTTGTTATTTAGTCTATATCAGAAGAGCAGCAGCATCCTGTTCTCAAATGACAAACGTGGACATCTTGTTATACATTAGTAAAGATTTCACTAATAAGGAAATAAGCTACTTCCTTGTGTAGTCAGTAAAAAACAGTTAGTTCAAGAGAAGTTTTCACTTCGACTTGTAAGACCTTGTTTATCTGTAAAATGATGAACAGGACACAAACTGGCTCTGCACATGAGACACTTTAACAAGGCAGATCTCACCTGAATGAGTCCCAGTACCAATGTCTGATGTTTCTCTGCAGCCATACTGTCTAAAGTGATTCAGATAAGTGATGGCTCACACTTGGTCACTGATAATATAACACACCTCTTCTAAGGAAGTGAGAAAAGAGTCAGGCATGATTATGTGTATAGTGTGGGAGGAAGAAACTGCAACACAAGCAGAAACTGTTTGCAATAAGAAAAGCCGATACCTTCTCTACATTTGAGAACTAGCAGAAGTAGCTGTGCTAGAATTAGTTTATTTTTTCTAAGTGTCGTGTGTGGAGCCCGTAGTAATGTCAAGCATGTTTATGGACACTGGCAGCCCCCATTCTCATGTTTATTTTTGATATTTGTATATTAACTTGTTCAATCAGTATGCTATTGTTACATGGCCGGCAGCCTGAGACCTCACTCCCTTTTTGATTTGTTCCCCTGTAGGTAATCACCAAGTCTGGTTTGTGCCACCCATGTAGTTTTCTTTTTGATCATTTTTAGAGAAGGAAGTTAGGTTTGTGTTCGGATTTCTTTTTCAAGTAGGCGGAGTCAGCAGGACCTTCACTGAGGGTGCAGGAGTCAGGAGCAAGATCTCCAACGAGGGCGCCGGATTCAGCAGGGCCTCAGACACAGACACAGGAGTGGGCAGAATCTCCCATGCAGACACAGGAGGCGGCAGGACCGCAGAGGCGGAGCCAGGAGGCTGCCAGACCGCCGAGGGGGAACTAGGTGTCGACCGGACCACCGAGGGGGAACCAGGAGTCAGATGGACCGCCAATGGAGACCCAGGATGAACATCCCACTCAGAAACAGGGGCCTGGAGTCTCTCATCAGGCACTGGGTGCCGACAGAGCTCAGCAGGTACAGGGGGCCGGAGTCGCTCAGCACGCAAAGGGGGCAGACAGCGCCCTGCTGGAACTGTAGGCAGACGGCGCTCTGCTGGAACAGGAACAGGGGGTGGACGGCGCTCCGCTGGAACAGGAACAGGGGGCGGACGGCGCTCCGCTGGAACAGGAACAGGGGGCAGACGGCGCTCCGTCCATCCAAAGATTTTAAGTTGCTGCCTTCAGGCCTCAGATTCAGTCTGCCAGCATGCAGGACAACGAGGATGAGAAACTAATTTGTTCCTGCTGCCATCACCTTTTTAAACAACTGACTGTGTTGCCTCTTTTTCCATCTGTCTCTTAACTACTCTATTTATTTATTGTCCATTTTATGTTGTGTGCTGATTGCGGGCTGTATGTATGTATGTGTTTGACTGCTGACTGCAAAACAAATTGCTCTCTCGCAGGGATAATAAAGACAACCTTGAACCTTGAACCTTGAACATGAGCAAAAAGACACTTTCTGCCTTTTCTCGACCAAGAAGGCACCAACTTCAAAATGTATTTCACATTTCTACTACATATATGACCCAATGTCAATACAGATTCATGTTTCAACGGGTGAAGCATCCCTTTAAGAATGCATTGTCTTAGCTATAACCTGTTCTCTTTATTATTTTTTATATTTCTATTGCCACTTTTTCAAAATAAAAGGCAATTAACAGTTACAAATGAGAACAGTCCTAAGTGAGGTGTCAGTAACTGCTATCCTTCTCCTTTTGAAAACAGGCAGTCTCAGTTGTAGCTGGGCCGTCATTTGTTCCATTGTGTACATAATGTTTGATTTTTTGTAACCATTGGTCAAGCAAGGAAGGGGGAGGGGTCATCCAGTTAATAGCACCTGTTCTCTTTACAAGGGCCGCATGTTGTATTCAAAATAAAATGAAGTCATGTCCTCGATTATAAAATTAGGTTGAAAGTTGTGAATTTTTGGTACTTATATAAAAAGAAGATGCGACGATAACGACACCAAATACCAGCTAATTGTCTTTATCAGGAAATGCATGTCTTAATCTTCACGTCACCTATGATATCAGTTCTGAGAAGAAGGCTCTCAGGAAGTTGTGTGTGTGCTTAACGTGTTTGTTTTGTAGAAGAACCTTGTTAAGAACACACTACATGTTCTTATAACTCATATATGTTTTTTGTTAACTGGCACTAACTTTTAATTATCCTCGACTCTCACTTGTAATGGCTCTAGACAAAATGAAACATGAAAAGAAAAGATGAAGACTAAGAATAAGTAAAGTGAAGTACATATTGATGCATCTTAATAAAGCGTGCTTTATCATAATGTTTACATTGTGTTGGTAAGTAAATGATTATTATGTAAGATGATAAAATGCTAAAATCTGTGTGCATGTGCGTGTGTGTCTGTGTGTGTGTGTGTGTCTCTGTGTGTGTGTGTGTGTCTCTGTGTGTGTGTGTGTGCGTGTGTGTGTGTGCGTGTGTGTGTGTGTGTGCGTGTGTGCGTGTGTGTGTGTGTGCGTGCGTGTGTGTGCGTGTGTGTGCGTGTGTGTGTGTGTGTGTGTGTGTGTGTGTGTGTCTGTGTGTCTGTGTGTATTTGTGTTTGTGTGTCAGGACTCATCCTTTCACGCTCCACCAGCACCTTGTGTGATTTGACTTTGTGCTTTATGTTCTCTGTTGAAAAAATCATAATTAAAAACTTGAGAGTAATGTGTAATGAGTAATCAGCTAAAAAATGCATCAAAGAACTGGTGTTAGATCTCGATGGGATGATAGTCTCGACCTTTTTGAGACTGACTCACCTCCAAACCTCAACTCTTATCTGATAATCTCTGTAATAGTTTCTGACATCATCTTTAACCAGAGTTTATCCTGTGATGTTGGTGAACTGTCATTATGTTGCCATTAAAGATTTGTCAACATCGTGTTTTTAAAACTATATGAGGATGACAAAAAACAGAATTTAACCGACCACAGATGGTGAATTGATCCTTTCAAGCAGATGTCAACGGAAGTCTCTTAATGCAGGAGACCTCTGCATGAAGGGTGCAGCTCGTTTTTCTGTCTTTTCCATTTGCTCTCAGTACTCTGCAGAAAACCTCCTGCTGTGTTTTGTTCGTCTTCTGTCTCCCCCCCTACCTGAACCAAACTGTACTTTTTTAATCTTTTCTCCTTCTCCGTCTTTCTTCCTCGCTCACATTCAGCCCGTTCTCTCACTGCTGCTACCAGCACTCATCTCTCCTGCTGTCATCTCCGATGGGCTGCGGTCCAAAGGAAGCAGGATCAAAGCGCCTTGGCACTCTCAAAGGCCAGGAGATCAAAGTGAGGATATATGAGCAGACTGTCTCACATCCCATCACAGACGTACAGGATCGCTGCATTACACTGCTGCAGCTCACAAAGGAGAGGACAATGTTTCTACATGTGAACGTGTGTGAGGGATGGAATAGACAAGATAGCTTTTCAATCGTCTTTTTTTTGCCTGCAGGGGGCAAATTCACAAATGTAAAAGAGGAAGTCTGAGGTTGTGATTCTGATGATATTGTGCATCAGTAGTAATAGAACATTTAGAGACTGTAGGTACCACGAGCAGGCCTGATCACTTTAAATATCATTATTGTAGTATAACAATCTTATTACACAATGCACATTTTTTTTATATCATAGAAAAAAAAAATTCTCTACGAGCAAGTACTCTAAAAAAAACTTAAAGAAAAACTTCCTTTAAATAGGCAGAAATGCCAACGACAAAGCAGTGGGATCACTTTGGGGTTAAGTGTCTTGCCCAAGGACACATCTGACATGTGGCTGCAGGAGCTGGGGATCGAACCCTCGACCTTCCTGCTGGGAGACGATGACTGAGCCACAGCCGCCCTGAGCCAAGTCTATCCTCCGTGTTTCCATATAGAAACATTTCTGTCATATTGTCTTTTGTGTTTGCTTTTTATAAGTCACTGATGTGTAGTTCCCTGCAGAGCCACTGGGGGGAGCTGCAGTGGAATGAGAGATTAATACAGATGTTCAACAGAAGAGCAGACGGAGCTGTTTTTTGACAACCGTTGCTAGATGCTGTGCTGTGTTTTTGATTAAAGACACCAAAGGGACAAAGGCAGTGATCACATCTGAAACACCCAGCCGCATCACAAGTACAATATAACATTTTCTGAAGAATAAAACTCTGACTTGTCTTATTATGGTTTTTTTTTACAAAAATGACCATTATTTTAAAACCCTGATCTGATGCTTTGGCAGATCAAGAAATCTTTTTCAGAAAAGCATTTCATAAACATTAACATTCAAAGATAAACTTTGTGTGTTTTCAATTAAACATTTAAATTTAGCCTTTAGTAGAGACCAAATAGTTATGTAGATAAAAGGTGTTGTGCTTAATGTGCTGCAGTTACAAGACCAACACAGCAGTGAGATAATGTGCTTTCATTTAATTCACAATCCTTTTAATATCTCTGAAAATATAAGTGTGTCAGCATTTGAATGTTATTACAACTTTAGGTCATAATACTAGAACAAACTTGAAGCATTGATCTGAACATTTTTGTTGTTTCATTATTTATTTGAGGATTCAGAGTTCTGCTACAGCGTGCTGCTTTGATTCCTTCATACGTTTGATAAATAAGTAACTGAGAGCTGAGCTCTTAATTCGGTTGCATATTGATGAAACTTTTCTTGTTAAACATTTTTTCAAATGAGGCCAAGCTGGTTTCATCTTTCATCAGCTCGTCTCTGCTTGTGTCTGTCTGCTGTTTGTTAGTGAGCAGGTGAAGTAAAGCAGCTTTTTAACTATCGCTATTGCTTCAAAGGTCCTTGAAAACTGGTCTCAAAGAGCTCCTGCAACGTTCACTGTCGAGTACACCGTTACTGATTTCACAAACAAGAAAGGATCATCTGATGTGGATCTTCTGTTCTTCAGAGGTAGAAACCTTTAAACAGTTATTTTATGACTTTTCTCTTGTTTTGGCTGATATTCTAAGTTAGTAGGAGAATTATCTGACTGAAGAGAAAGAGATCAATATTGGAGATGTTTTTGAAAAATGGAGAGAGGTTAGAACGCAGAAAGGTTTACAGACCCATGCAGAGCTGGATAAACACTGAAGCTTCAGGGACAGCTCTCTACAATGTTCTGAATTTAGACTGCAGTACCCATTTTAAACACTAGGCGTCCAAGTTACATATTGCTGCTATAATTAAAACATGTGCGTGATTTCGAAATTCACACATTTCAGTCGTATCATAGGGTGATTTTTGCAAACCCGTTTTTATAAGGGGCATGCATTGGACTTAGAGCGTGCATGTAAGTTACTAAAATGCATGTGGTGCATGGCTACTTGTAATGTCAAAGCGTGTTCCGTAGCCTACTTGATATTTTACATGTAATTCTGGACAAGTGCTACTATTTTAGAACAAAACTATGAGAGAGAATCAAGTTGTTATTATCTTTTTTTTTCTCAGGCAAAAACATTTGTTTGTGATTGATTTAGTAATTCACACATGTCACTGTGACCGGAAGGTCGAGGGTTCGATCCCCAGCTTGGCAACATGTCCGATGTGTCCTTGGGTAAGACACTTAACCCTGAATTGCTCCCCCTGCTTCAGTGGTGGTGTATGAATGGGATTAGTTACTTCTGATGGATGATACTACCATCAGTGTGTGAATGTGTAGGTGTGACCTGTAGTGTAAAAGAGCTCTGAGTAGTCGGAAGACTAGAAAAGCGCTTTACAAGCTCAAGTCCATTTACCATTAGTATTTTTGCCCACCTGTTTTATAAAAGGCATGCATTGTACTTAAAACATGTGTGCAAGTTACTAAAACGCACGCGGCGCAATTGATCAAACAGATACCTGTAATAGAAGGCTTGCATATGTAAAAGAAAACAAAAAGAAATCATGTTCAAGTCACCTCTTTGACACCGTAGGCCTATTGATATTTTACATGTTCTGGACAATTCTGGACAAGTGTAATTGACTATTTTAGAACGAAACTAATTAGAGAGAGAATTAAGTTGTTATTATCTGTTTTCATCATGCAAATTATCCAAATGTGTTAGTTCTCACCAAAACGTTTTTTTGCCTCCTGTTAGAAAACACCGAAAACAAGAAGACTAGGAACGTTTGTTTCTCTCTTCACTCTTGTTTCTGCCCGGACATAAAAACAAAGCTGGACTAACTTCCGGTGCCTCTGGTTGTCAGCTGTTTCTGCCGGGTGTAAAGTTACATTTCAAACTATTTCTGATTAAACAGGTTTACGGTGCATGCTGGACCGGGAGATACGATGACGTCACGTTAACGAGCCTTCAGACTGAACCCGCGGAACATTTCGGTCCGTTGCTCTTCCGGTAAGATGAGCTGCGTGCCGCTGAAGAGACTCTACTCAGAGCTCCCGGTGTGGGTCGTGGAGGACCACCACGATGTAAGTTAACTCACAGTGTCTCTCTCAGAGTTCACAGTAAGGCTCTACGTGTGTTCCTACAACACATTAAAGAGACGTGTCGTCACGTGTTTCAGGTGGTGTGTCACATTTATCGAGCCATCGCTACCAGACACCTCCCGCTGAAGAACATAAAGATGGTCCACCTGGACTCCCACCCAGACCTGCTCATCCCTGTCAACATGTGTGCAGACACCGTGTTTGATAAGGACAAACTCTTCAGGTAGTGTGACCCTGATGGTCTGTCACACTCAGCTCTTAAATGTTACGATCATAACAAGCTCTTTTTCCACATGCTTTGTGCATTAACTAGAAAGGACAGCTGAAGAGAGACAGGACATGTTGGGAGGAGAGAGTGGGGGGGGGGGGTTGGTGACATGCAGCAGAGGGCTGAGGTTAGGGCTGGGCGATATGGACCAAAATTAATATCTCAATATTTTTTCACTGAATGGCGATACTCGATATATATACAGTCAGTTGCACAAGTTCAACATGTACATGAAAACAAACTACCTGTTTGTGAAATTAATTCATTTTCTGCATAACAAAATAAACACAGTTGTGGGTTTTGTTATCCATTTAGTTTGTTGAGTTTGGCTCAGAGAGAGAGAGAGAGAGGAGCAGGGTGAAGGAGAGACAGTGACATGAGAAATAGGTGAACTGGCAGCTCTACAGAAGACGTATATAACGCTATTTTAATGCAACATGAACTATATCCATATTAACGATATTGTCTTACCCTTTATCTGGATTGAAAATATATCTATATATCTTAAAAACTCGATATATCGCCCTGCTCTAGGTGAGGTCAGTTTGAACCCTCGGCTGCTGGGACGAGGACTATAGCCTCCATAAATAGCGCGTGCAATGTAACCGCTATGCCATCCGGCGTCCCCCCCCCCCCCCCCCCCCCCCCCAATAAAGTGACTATTAGATTTTTTTTCAGACCAATTGGAGCATACCAAACCATTTAAAGCTCTAAAGGACTTGTACTCCGTGGTGGACAGTAATGAAGGAGATCTGTCTCTGCTGGGATCCTTTCTGTAAAGTTGTCAGTCAAAACAACAACATACTTTTATCATCTGTAAATGCCTCAAATGATTATAGAGACATTACAGCCTTTACAGATGCCCCCTTTGTATTATCTGGAGCATCTCCAAAATGTTTTGTGCGCCCAAATCATGTAAAAAACAGGCCCAGGTTTAACTCCAGGACTCCCCTTTTATTAGTGAGAGAATACCAGGGCGGTGACATGTTTCTGTGCAGGGTTTAAAGACTGACTGTGAGACTTTCAGACCAAAACAATGCTCTCTTCAGACACACCTCCTTCATCCTTCAGCTCCCCCGCCCCTCCCCTTCCTGTTTCACTCTCAGGGTTCTGTGAGGCAGCGGCAGACGAGTGCGGATAAACATCTGAAAAGTAATGATATGCATCTAAAAGTTAATTTGGTTGTTCTATGTTTTACCGCTGGTTCTCCTTCACTTGCATCGACACTCGTCATTATGCAGCTTGAACCGGCGTCCCTGAGTGGGCGGGGCCATCTCTATTCCCCCCATGCGGTGGGCAGGGCTAATGGTTGGAGAGGGAGGAGTTCATGTGGAAAAAAAAACATGAAAAAAGTTTGAGCCTCTGAGCGAAACATAAACAAGCAGGAGGAAGCCCTTTCCAAACCTGTGATCAACAAATCCACTTTATATTGAAATATTAGATTCTTGCTAAATGAATAATCAGAATGTGACATATTGTCTGCTGGGACAGGCGCAGTGTGTTTGACTCTTCACTGCATGTGTGTTTGTTTGTCAGTGAGTTGAGTATAGAGAACTGGATCATGCCCATGGTGTACGCTGGTCACGTGTCCTGTGTGGCCTGGCTCCATCCGTACTGGGCCCAGCAGATCAGGGAGGGGGAGCACAGGATGTCTGTGGGAAGAGACTCCTCCACCACCACCATCAGGTGAGACACACACACACACAGAACAGTCTGTAATAGACAGCATGCCTCTACCCCCCCCCCCTCCCTTTAACAGGATGAGGCCAGGATATCCCCTTGAAGGCCGCTGACATACTGAGAGTCTGCGCTGTAGTAGTCAGCAGCAAGAGCCCCAGTATTGACGTAGTGGTGGGCGATATAACGATCTTAGATCGTGAAGGATTTTAAAGTGCTGATGATCTGCCAAAGCAGAGAGATTGTAGAACCGGGCTTATGTGTTTATTCTATCATGCTGCAGTTTATGCTCCGACACAGACGCGTCTCCCCCGCAGCGGAGAAAACAAACAACTCCATCCTGGTTATATTCAACTGTTCTGATATTTTTCCAAACCGACACGGCTTGAGCAACAGTTAACTTATCTGCATAGTTTGCACAGTTAAGTTTACATCTCGGATAGCGACACAACGAACTCTAAACGAGCCGGAGAGACGTTAACAGTCAGAGACAGACAGAGAGGAGCTCAGACAGACACTGATGAGAGATATAACCCCGGTGTTTAAAATGTTGCTGTCTGTGTTTTCTGCTCTCTCACAGTTTTTAAAAGTTATTATCAAGCTTCTCCACCTGAAGCTCACCTGTTGTGATAACTGAACCTAGAGGGATTACGCTAAACAACGTTACCCGTTGTGTGCAGCAGGCAGGTGAGAGTGAGTAACCATGGTGACTGTCAATCAACAATGTCCCGTCCCCTCTATGAATTAAACTCTTCTGTCAGTAAAACTTACTTTGATCATGTGTCACAGAATGAACACATTCTGTATTATGTTTGATTATATATAAACTAAACTAAAGTTAGTCCAATGATGTCATAAAAACAACAAAGACTGCAGAGCCTGTATGAAACTACAGCTGGAGGAACTCTGCAGGACTAAAATAGAACAGAAACACAAGAACTCAAAGTCTACATGTTTTTAAATGAATGCATCACTGTGTGAAAATGTTCCTGATGAACATAAAAAGAGGACACATAACTAAATCATCATTTCAAAGTGGTCAGGAAAACCTTCAAATTGTGCATAAATATTGATCAAATCGAGGGAAAGACATTTCTGTTGCTAAAGATGTTCTGGGTGAGAGACCTCCAGACCTCCTACAAAGATGTTTTTCAAATAGATTAAACTTGTCAGCATAGTTTTTGTGCATTTAAAAACATTATACAGGGAAATAAGTTTGGTTGAACTGGTCAGTAACTTGCAAAATAGTCTTAAGTTCAGTAAAAATCGTGATAAAATAATGATTTTTTCCATATCGCCCACCTCTATATCAGAATCAGAATCAGGGTTTATTGCCATGTACATTTACACATACAAGGAATTTGACTTGGTGTATTGGTGCTAAACAATTAACAAGGAAATAAAGCAGAACTAGCAACAACTTAAATAATACAGAATAAGAAGCTATATTGACGTCACGCTGCTTTTGCTAACAAAACACACAATTAACTTCTCGATTTAAAAGGCAAAAATCCCTCAGGTGTGTCCAGTTTCACAGCGGGACAGATTCTTGCATGGATTTCAAGCAGACACTCTCTGGAATGAAGGATTCTTGTTGGTGTATTTGACTCTGCTGATTGAGTTCACAGAGTGTCGCTGAAGCCACATTTCTCAACGGAGCTGCCCATCGTTGAACTCTTTGTGCTTATAATCATCCGTTATTAACTTTCAGTTTTCATATCCTGAATGTGGAAACTGGGAGGTTGTTCTCATTCCTTCTCTCTGGTTTCACATACACTCCCATAAAGAGACGGTAATCATCAAGCTGTCTTTGAAACACACTGAGACCAGGACGTCACCACCTCACCGCTCTTTATCAGTCGTGACCTCTCGGTGAGTGTTTGCCCTGTGCTTTGTCTTGCAGGGTGACGAGCGTTGATCACTACTTCCTGAGTGATGGTCTGTATGTGTGTGAGGAGCAGCTGGAGAACTCCAAACCTCTCCGACTGGACGTGGTCAAAGTGAACCCCGTCAGACCAGGTCACAGGTCTGTTACAGGTGTGTGGTGAAGGAAGGAGACGGAGAGGCAGATTTTATAAACAACACACAGGAAACGTTTAGTTCTTTAGTTGAGCTCTGCTGTGGGAATGTGCACACGCATTAGGGTGCCTATTAATGACCACTGAGTTCAGTCCCTGAAAGGTTTAAAGGTCCAGTCAGTGAAATGTGTAGAGAGTGAAATGATAAAGTGATCTTACTATCTGATCATTAAGGAAACATGCTATGTTGAAGTGCTGGCTTCTCTGACAACAATGCAGCAGCCAGTATGTCCTCCTTCTAACTTTAGATTCTGCTCCTGAATGGACTCATAGTACTCGTATTGGATAACGTTCATGTACAGATTTCTACATTTCTGTTGTCTCTGATGTTCTAGGACAGAAAGACGTGGACTCACAGAGACGGTTTGTGAAGAGACAGAAAACAGACGGCGAGGAGGCCGGCTGCTCTGAGTCCCTCCTCACATGTACTGACACACTGCAGCCAGCAGGGGGCAGCACTGAGACGGGCCTGGGTGCTGAGGATGAAGATGATGATGAAGAAGGATCTACCGGTTATGTTGTGAAGAAAATATCTACAATACTGAGTGAGACTGAGCCCTACATCTTGGACATCGACTTGGATTTCTTCTCCTGTAAGAACCCCTTCAAAGAGTTATACACACAGGTAAGTCCTCACACACACACACACACACACACTTGGTATACACACACAGGTACATCTCTATTACACACCTTTACTACACACAGGTAAGTCCTCACACACACACACACACCTGGTGTACACACACAGGTACATGTCTATTACACACACATCATTATTATTTTGATGAACATTTTGAATATCGTCCTGACGTTTTAGGAGTCGGGTTTGATCGTCTCGTCTGCAGCATCTTTGTCCACATGTGAGTCTGTAATCAAAATGAAGCTGACTTTTTTTAATAATAAAACTCACCGTGTAGAGGATGAGGAAATGATTCATTGGACTGGAGTTTGAAATTATCCCTTCCTGTTTTAACAGGAAGTCCATTACATCCACATCGTTTAGACTCTGTGGAGCTCTTAAATACGTCTAAAAACAAAACGTGGAAAAACCTGTTTCAGCCTCTAAGCCATGGGCTGTTCTCCCACTTTCTCTTTTTCTCCATTATAGACAGAAACTGCTTTGATCTAATGAATGAAATGTGATGAAATTGTAGCAGGCCATATTTTCACCTTTTGTTGTGAAAACAAGACGCAGATGGACAAATAGATGATAAACCTTCAGCATCAGAAATAAATAAAAAAGATGGATGCTTCATCTCGAGCAGTGAGGGGAAGTCGTCTGTGACAGTTAACTAAGTAATAAAACATGAAAAACACAAGACAAACAAATGAAGGAGAAAAGAAGTGGGTGCTCAGTTGGGGCGGAGTGTTAACTGAGACTGATTTAAAGACTTTAAATATGGTGTGCACTCTTCATCTGTATGTACCAGACATGGACTGAGACAATTCAAAATTTTACACAGGCTTCATCTATCAAAGTTGAAACTTAAAATGTTCCCTGCTGTAAACCCACTCTGTGATCGTTGTGGACAGGTACCGGCCTCACTGGCACATATGTTCTGGACTTGTCCAAGCATCGCCAACTACTGGATCCAGATATTCCAAAGTTTGTCTGAGATTTTCCAGAAACATATCAATCCAGACCCAGTTCTTACAATGTTTGGGGTTGGGTCAGCTGCTATGGAGCTCTCTTTATCAAACAACCAGAAGAATGTGATATGCTTTGTAACACTGTTAGCAAGAAGATTCATTCTGCTGAACTGGAAACAAAAGAATCCTCCAGTTTGTCAAGCTTTAATCAATGATGTAATGAAGCATTTGCAGTTAGAAAAAATAGAATTTACCCTGAGAGGAAGGATAAATATGTTTTTCTCAATATGGCAGCCATTTATAGACTACTATAACAAAAACAACCCCAGGAAAAAATAATAATTTAGTAAAATCCAGAGCACTAGACATCCTCCAAGTTGTATTATTATTACTATTTAAATATTT
>NC_083619.1:2604773-2614773 GCF_963584025.1 Labrus mixtus
GTATAGAAGCAGTGTAATGGGACTCTTCTAGGTTATGACAGGACATACTGTATGTTGGGAGGGTGACATCATGTCGGAAACTAGATAAAGCAGTCCATTTACCGTTAAACGTATTGAAAGAGGTGTGGTGCACACTGGGGTCTGTTTTTTTCATTTGGACTCACCTGTCTCAGGTGGACCTGGACTCAACTGTCTCAGGTGGACCTGGACTCACCTGTCTCAGGTGGACCTGGACTCATCTAAATGGATTGGGACATCTGATTCTCACAGGACAACACAGGATTCAAAGACGTTTCTAAATAAGGTCGTCTTCCCTTAAATTTGGTTTATATTTTTGACCGGAGCCCCTGAAGTCCCAAAAAGTTAAAAAAAAAAAAAAAAAAAAATCTTGTGAGCACAATACAGTTATACTGTTGATGATATTATTATTGATAATAACTTAAGATTTTTTTTTTTTTTACTTTTTGTGATTTCAGGGGCTCTGTGTTTTTGCAATATGATTTTAAATGATTTGCAAGGCATCCCACGACCCCCCCAGTTTCTCTTCACCCCCCCATTACGCCATTAAACTAAAATGCATGTCGGATCTGCCTGAAATCAGTAAAGCTGCTGTGGTTCTGCTTCCTGCCTTTATTTGTGTTACTGTGTCATGAACATGTGCAGTCACATTGTAGGAGGAACATTTCTATTCTTTTCACACTGATGGTCTGTGGGGCTCTGGGCGTTAACGTAGAGCACGTGAACGCATCACTCGGTCAACGTGTTTGTGTTTGTGTCTCCGCCCTCACTGAGACAGTCCAGAGCTTCAGCACACACACACACACACACACACACACACACTGAGTGAGTTTAGTGAGCAGGAAGACACCCTTTAGATCTGCTGAAATGAGGGAGAACAGTGTACCCCGGATTATCGTCATCATCTTGTGTACGCTGGTGTTTGTTGCGGTGTTGGTTGTGAACGCTTTGGCTGGAACGGAAAAAGGTGAGTTCACGGCACTCACACCCCACTGGGTTTTAACGGGACCTTTGTGACACCCTTTGACACCCAGATGTTTAGAAACAAATGATTGTTTCTGTGGTAAGAAACAAAAACGTTGTTTGTGTCCCGTTGAATGTTTCCCTCGCAACTTACACAACCGTGTTTTGAACTGGTTACGAAACAGCTTTAATGGGAGACTCCCAGTTAATGATGTGCTGCGGGTGACGCTTCATGTCGCTGTTACACAAAACAATGAGGACTGTCCATGACAATGCACGTGTATAACCATCAGCAGGCATCTATTGTTTGTTTGTTTGTTTGTTACATAAGGAAACTAAAGAAGAAACAGGAATAGCGTGAAAGGAATAGTACGGAAGCCCAAAGCTGACAATACATTTAATTTAATGATGATCATGATATAATGAGTGAATTTCATTTGTGTCCTCGAGTTCAACAATGCTGGTTTTTCTATGACGACGACTTTATTTGTTAATTTTTGGTATTCTATTTTATTCTATATTCTTTATTCTATATCTCCTACTTCTATATCATGTTTAAGCACAACTGTAACAACCGAATTCTCCCCCCGGGATTAACATAGCGGGCCTCATCTGACAACTCTCACTCATATAATAGTTGATTGAATGATTCTTGTCTAGCCCTAAATATGGGGGAGAGACGTCCGCTGAGTTATTTTGTTGGTGAAGCATTATTTGTAACATGGAGGGCCCCCTGTGGATCTCTGTCTTGGGCCCAAACAGACTCCAGAATCGCCACTGGGGATAACAAAAAAAAGTATCTGATACTGATTTCATCCCCTTTCTTGAGACCTGGAGGAATTCTTTCATTGCCACGGGAAACCATATGGATTATGGATATGGAGATAAATAAGTGGAGCTCTGGAGAAAACAACGGAAATGTATGGATGAATGTCCTCACAGGGCCTCCGTAGAATAGAGACTCACCCCTCTACATTTATTTAGCAAAAAGGAAAACACGTTTGTTCTGACGTTGGAGTAATCCTCCTCACACCGTTAACAGAGCGCCGACATCTGTCAACAGAATGTATTAGAGTTTTTGTTTTCAGGATTTGACAGCAAACTGAAAAAGAAAACGACTTAAATAACTTTAATAGGAGTGTCTGCGGTGTCTCCAAGAGGAGGACGAGGAGACGTGGAGACCGCCCTTCATCTCTGGGTGTGGCATAAACATGGAGCCATAATAGCTCCCGGGGTGATGAGAAACTTTCCTTTCTGAGCCTCCAGTGATGACTCACAGTCACATGACTTCCCTTTTTTAGTACCACTGTTTTAGGCCAGACCAACAGGATTCAGAGTGGTGGGAACAGTATGTGTGTTTAAGAGTTTTTCCTTTTACTGCTTCCACTTGAGTCCATTTTGAAGCTCATGTGAGGAGTTAGTCAGTGGTTATGAAACAGGCTGTCGTTAATATCCATCCCTCTATTTGACCTTAAAACATCAAAATAAGAACACCAGAGAGAAGATTTACTTTTTCTTCATAGGACTGAAGCTGCTTCTGTCAGGTAGGTGTCAGCAGAGGTGATACCTGCACACTGCCTAAACATCTGGGTTTAAGATATCTGCATACTTCCTAAACATCTGGGTTTAGTTTCAACACGGCAAAGATTCACTCTGAGTCAAACATTCAAGTGTTTCAAGAAAGCAGAATAAGATTTTTTGGTTCCAAACTAAACATGTAGGAGATTAAAGAGCCCATATTCTGCCCTTTTTGGGGTTTGTATATTTAATCTATGTACCTACTTTTGTACGTTCACAATAGATAAAGTTCTAAAAAAGTGTCTGTTTTCATGTACTGCTCCTCCTTGCTCCCTCTACACTCTGAGTCCATCAGCTACGCTCTGTTGAGCCCCCACTGTTAGACCCCACGTGGGCCAAGTCTGCTCTGATTGGTCTGCTGATCCGCTCTGTCGTTATTGGTCAGTTGCTCAGCACGCGTCTCTGAAATTTCAACATGAGCTGCAGGGCTTGCCACTACGAGCCAATGGGCTTAGATCAGTGATCTCACACTGACAAGACGGCGCACTGACAAATCTTTATCGAGGGGGGCTAGAACCGAGCGTTACATGCAGCTAATGCTACAGCTAACAGGAGGACGTAGGAGAAGACGCGTTTCCGCAGACTTTGAATTTTTGCACATAGATGTGCCTAAACATGCACAGGACACTTGGAAAACACACTGAAGAGCATATAAAACCAGAAAAAGCAGAATATGGGACCTTTAACAAACACTGTCCAACTTTTTAAACAGTCGTGTAGGTGTGTCTGTTTCAAGAGAGGCTTTGCTTCAGACTGTTCAGTCAACATCAGTACAGTAGGTTTCCATTACAGTCACCCTGTCAACGCTCGGCTTCCATATCACCATGCATCACGATGGGTTTCACTTTTCTTTATTGTGATCAATGAAGACGAGCTGTCAGATAAACATGAACTCCCTTTTTATTATTCAGAAAGTTCTTTATAAATCAAAGTCAACATCAGTTATATCGCTCCAGCTGTGGCTGAAAAGTCTACAATCAATAAACGACTGTGTTCTGTCACGTTGTCGATGCAGAACCGTCCACGTCTGCGTCGTGATTCATTTCAACCCTTCTACTGTTCAAACAGGTGAATGTGTTCCGCTTTTCACCACGAGGTAAAGATCTTAGAAAAGTCCAAATTAATGTTTAGAGAAACGAGACCAGGACTACTCCGAGGTTCAGACTGACTCATAAAAACTACAATAGACGTCTGGAATCAAGAAGTGCAAGACGGCACAGCAGCCTGTCTTCAGTTATTTCACAAACTCTGAGGAACTCAAAGTGGACACTTTCAGTGTTTGTTTTTCTTCAAACTCTTCACAGACTGAGGGGACGGATCAAGTGAGACAGACTTTTTTAGGAGAGAAGGCGTCGGTGAAACTTTGTTTATTTTCTCTTCGATCTTAACGTCCTGTTTCCCTCAGTATTCATCAGTTGACCTCTATGACAGCGACCAGGCGTCTAAATGATCCAGCTGTTTGCAGTTCAAAAACAGAGATGACTTTTTTTCTTCTGTAATCGTGAAAGAAAACCTGGAAATGCTGTCTCAGTCTAACTTTCAGTCGACCTAACGACAGGTTGAGAGCTGAGGCGGGGTTTAAACCTCCTGACAATTTTTCAATTTTTCTATTGATTTAGCCTGACCTAGTAACAGTAACTAAGGGAGGGCGGGGCTTGACAAAGGTTAGGATACTTCCAAAAGTATCCTAACCTTTGGTCTGATGAGTTTACATTATTTTGTAAGATTAAAAAATGCCGTTTCCTGTAGGCTCGATATGTCAGGCGTCACAGAAGATCTGCCGCAGTAATGAGAGCTGGGTCCACTGTAATATTCTCCAAGCAATAGTTTTTACATATCAGTAAACACAAAGCTTAATACATGCGTCCTGGTGTCCTGCCCCAGGAAAGACTTCTGTTTGTCTAAAGCACATTTTACAGTGACAGGAAGTCCTAAGTCTCAAACCCTGGACCTCCACAGATCTCTGACCACCTTTAGGATGAACACGACTGTGATTGTGTCCACTCTGTCTTCCAGGTCCCTTCCACTCCACTACAGGAAATGTGTCAGCTCGCTATGAGACCAACATCACTCCAGCCGGCTGGACCTTCTCCATCTGGGGGGTCATATACACCTGGCTCACCCTGATGGTCTTATACCTGACTTCCTATGTCTTCAGAGGGTGAGTTAACGTGCAGACTGAGCCTGTCTTATATCTGAGCTACATGAACCTGATCTGTGTCTCTCTGTTAATAGATCCTGGGCTCAGAGCCTGCTGCCCTACGCCTTCTATTTCTGCTGGCTGTGCAACATGGTGATGAACATAATCTGGCTGGTGCTGTGGGACAGAGAGTACGTCTTCATCTTCTACTTATTACTCTGAACTCTCACACAAACACACAAACAACAACAAAAACATGGTCGTATTGTAACAATAATCACATTATGGTTCCGTGTGTGTGTGTGTGTGTGTGTGTGTGTGTGTGCGTGTGTGTGCGTGTGCGTGTGTGCGCGTGTGTGTGTGTGTGTGTGTGTGTGTGTGTGTGTGTGTGTGTGTGTGTGTGTGTGTGTGTGTGTGTGTGCGCATGTGCGCGTGTCTGTGTATATGTGTGTGTGTGTCTGTTTGTGTGTGTGTGTGTGTGTGTGTGTGTGTGTGTGTGTGTGTGTGTGTGTGTGTGTGTGTGTGTGTGTGTGTGTGTGTGTGTGTGTGTGTGTGTGTGTGTGTGTGTGTGTGTGTGTGTGTGTGTGTGTGTGTGTGTGTGTGTGTGTGTGTGTGTGTGTGTGTGTTGCAGGGCGATGCTGGCAGCTCTGGTTGTGTTGATCTTGATCACCATCTCCAACTACTGCGCTCTGTTCTTCTGTTGCTTTGCCACCGATTACTACGGACTGTGGTTACAGACGTACCATCGCAAAGACCTGTTCTGCCTCAGAGCACTGGTAGGTCTCAGAGAGAGAGAGAGAGAGATTACTCCTGATTCAGCAAACAGCTGGTTAATAAAGGGTTAATGATGTCATCCATGTGAACGTCTCTGTACTCAGGTCCAGAACGGTCTGGCTCTCTACACCACGTGGACCTCCATCGCCTCGCTCATTAACTTCTCATTGGTACTTCACCTGTGGGGCGTGGACAAGAGCACGGCCGCCACCGCCTCTCTGTGCATCCTGTTTGGAGAGGTGGTGACATGGTGAGCTCTGATTGGACCAGCACAATGACACGCTCACCACATGATACTATCAGTTCTATCAGAATCAGCTTCATGGTCCGGGTGTGTGGACACAAATGACAAGGTGGAGTCAGGTTCACTTTAAACAAGCAGCAACCTCCAGTGTTTAAACATGAAGCTAATGAGGAAGTGTAAAATCCTGCAGTTCCTGGAGTGTCCACTAGAGGCTGGCTGCAGAAGCACAGGAAGTCACATACACACCCATTCTAAAAAGCATGTTTTTACAGCAGAGATTAACATGTTTACAGAAACACACACATGTAAAACAATCACTGTTCTCTGATTCATTTCTGACATGTTGCTGATCTTCTGATGCCTTCAGGTTCATCCTGGAACACTGGGTACTGGACCGCTGGGTGCGTTACATCCTGACCGTCTATCCCGTGGTGATTGTGGCTCTGGTCGGAAACATCCTGAAACATTTTAACCCAGACGATCCAACTCCAAACTCTGTGTTCATGGGTAAATTTAACCACTTCATTAAGTCACACTCTGAGCCGTCTGAAATAACAGGCTGAGAGATGTTTGAGGTCTGACATATACGGGTCAATGGTCCGGGGGAGGGAGGGGGGAATTCATGCTTAGAAATGTTGTCTGATAACAAAGTGTTTTTTTTAATCTTATTGTGATGTTATTTCTTGATGTGCTAATGTTTCATTAAAATCTGTACGACTCAGCTTGAATGATTTGAAGTCATAAACCATTAAAGCTGAGAGTTAAGAAAAACATAAATTCAAAAATGACAGTGTTGAGTGTCATGAACTTAACGCGCCTTGTTCTTCCTGACCTTTTCAAATGTTTGTGAGATGTTCTGACTGTGTATCTTTATGTGCTTCATATTGTTCAACTCTGTATTCTAGGTTATATTAGTGCTGAATCTAATGCTCAAACGAAATGCCTCCACTGCAGCACCACCTTTTAAACCACAAATCCCATGACATCATCAACTTACATCATCATCATGACGGCAGGAAAAATGCAAACTTTAGCTTTCTCTGTCAAAAAGAATCAGGTCTTTAGCTGTTTGTTTTTTATTCGACAGGATAATGCAAACAGACGTACTTTACCTCCATTAGAACAGGATCATGAGTCCTTGGATTCTTAAAGAGACAGCGTCTGAACTGAACGGTTTGAGGCAGAGGCTGAAATGAGGGATTTAACTGACGCCAGTATCAGATTAATAATGAGTCAATTTACTCTATAGGTTTCACAGACTGACAACATGAGAGGTGAACGTGAGGAGAAGATGGGATCTGTAATCTGTTACAGTTTTTATTTCTGATATAACATGTATTATCTAAAAGAATGTATACACACATCTCTCCTGTATCGGCCTGAAGGATGTTCCCTCCTCTAAATCTGTCTTTTTTCATAATAATCATGGTCGACCTTTCAGGACTGACCCTGATATTACTTCTGAAACACTGAGTTTCTTTCAGTTCACCCGGCTCACACTGTCTCCTTCTGTTTCCCCTCGGGCTCGTCCTGTGTGCTGTCAGTCGTCCTGCTGGTGTTGGCGTGTGTCCTGCTGCTGTTCCGACTGTGCACCGTCATCTGGAGAAACTACTGGCGGCCTCTCCACTCCCCCGGCTCTGCACGGCTCATGATATCGCCCCTCGACGGCAGCAAATTCAGGATGTTCTCCTAAACATCACCTCATGTGTCACTGCTGCCTTAAAACCAATTTTCTTACCTTAGCTTTTTACTTTGTGGATTTAAAGTTTGTTTCTGTCGATGAAGGGTTAATTATCTGGAGAAGGACCTCAAAACTTTACTCTCACCTCTTTTTGGAACTTAAACTGTTTTTAATAAAAAAGCTTTGAAAAACGTATGAATGCAACAACTTAATACCACTTAAACAATAATGAATCTATATTTGAAGTACTTTTGTATAAATAAATGTTTGACATTTGATCTTTTTTATCCAAACGTTGTGGCTCATTCTTTAAATGTTGTGTCTGTAAAGAGATGGTACACTAAATGCTGTCAATACATGTTTTTGGCTGTGGGTCAATGGTAGAGTTGATTGTCTCTCAACCTGAAGGTCAGGGGTTCAATCCCCAGCTCCTGCAGCCACATGTCTGATGTGTCCCTGTGCAAGACACTTAACCCCAAATTGCTCCCGCTGCTCTGTAGGCATTTGAATGCGTTTATATCAGATGAGTTAATACTGATGGTCTCTACACAGCAGCCTCTATCATCAGTGTGTGAATGTGTATGAATGGATGAGTTAATACTGATGGACTCTTTACTCAGCAGCCTCTATCATCAGTGTGTGAATGTGTATGAATGGATGAGTTAATACTGATGGTCTCTTTACTCAGCAGCCTCTACCATCAGTGTGTGAATGTGTATGTGTATGAATGGATGAGTTAATACTGATGGACTCTTTACTCAGCAGCCTCTACCATCAGTGTGTGAATGTGTATGAATGGATGAGTTAATACTGATGGACTCTTTACTCAGCAGCCTCTATCATCAGTGTGTGAATGTGTATGAATGGATGAGTTAATACTGATGGTCTCTTTACTCAGCAGCCTCTACCATCAGTGTGTGAATGTGTATGAATGGATGAGTTAATACTGATGGTCTCTTTACTCAGCAGCCTCTACCATCAGTGTGACCTGCAGTGTTAAAGAGCTTCGAGTAGTCAGAAGTTGTTAGAGGGACCGTGTACATTAATCAACACTCAGACGGAGGTGGATTATTTTTATCAGCAGTCCCTTTGCCAGATGTTCTTTGGCGTCATAGAATTAAATATAACCCGTTAACATACATTCAGTAGTTTAGACACAAACAGAGGAAAAGATCATAAAAGTATAATAATATAATAAAACACTGCTTCTATTAAGTTTCATAATAATAATAATAATAATAACCAGATCAGAGAACCTTTTGGAGTAATAGGTCCACCTCAGTATGGTGGCAGTAATGTGCCTGAAAGCTGAGGAGTAGACAAAGATCAAGAGTAAGAAGAAGCAGAAAAAAGGAGCCACCCGGATGTCTCCACTGTGGATGAGTAACGTCTGTCCAGCATGTGCTGCTTGAAAGTAGAGAGGAGGGAAGGAGGGGTCTGATATTCAAATAAAACAGAGATACAATGGGGAAGGCCTGGTCATTTAACTGAATGTATTGCCCAAGGACACATCGGATACGTGACTAAAGGAGCTGGGAATCTAACCCTCAACCTTGCGATGGAGATGCGACTGACTCTACCACTGAGCCACAGATGCTATAAGATGTTCTGCAACATTATTTATAAACTGTTGCTAATTGGCTTTTAATTGTGTGTAAAGTGTTTTGTACTTTGAAAAGCGCTTTACAAATGAAGTTAATTTAATTATTATTATTTCATTTCTTCTGCAGTAGCTCAGTCTGTAGGGACTTAGGTTGGGAGCCAATTCAAGTCCAGGAGCAGACCAGAATAATACTGAAGTTGTTCTGGTAGCTGGAGAGGTGCCACCGAGTGCTGCTGAGATGCCCTTGAGCAAAACACGGAATCCTCAACCGCTATGTTGCGCTCTCTGTGTAGCAGCATCTCTCCACTAATGTCCACAGGTCCTGTGTGTGTGTGTGTGTGTGTGTGTGTGTGTGTGTGTGTGTGTGTGTGTGTGTGTGTGTGTGTGTGTGTGTGAAGCATGTCTCTAAAAATAACAGTGTAAAACCAGAATTTTCCTCAGGGATTTATAACGTATTTAAAAAAATAAAAAAATCATCCGGTAGGTGGCGGTAATGCGCCCTCAGGTCAGAAGAAGAAGAAGAAGAGGGAGCAGAAGCGGAAGTTTAGAAGTGAGGAAGCAGCAGCAGCAGGAAGTATCTGCCTCGCAAATCGTGACAGTAAAGTTTGTGTCCTGTGAAAAATGGCTAAAAACACGGACTCGGCCCGCTTCAGGAAAGTGGACGTCGACGAGTACGACGAGAACAAGTTTGTGGACGAAGAGGAGGGAGGGGAGAACCAGAGCGGTCCGGACGAGGCTGAAGTGGACTCTCTGCTCAGACAATATCCTTCAATAATGCATTCAAATAATCTGTATTTACAGTTTTCACAGCGGAACACTGACAGAAACACTGCCAGTGCTCACCAGACAGACTTCAGAAACAAGGACGTGATTTAAGTTTGATTTCTGTGGATCACAATCAGATGAAATGTCAAAGCAGACAGTGCAGGTTGGTGTCTTTAATCTGTCTCAGGGAGCAGTTTGCGGAACAAGCTGTCGTTTCCGGGTGTCAGGTCTCAG
>NC_083619.1:2619773-2647273 GCF_963584025.1 Labrus mixtus
CAACTGATTTCCAGTAGGGAGAAAAAAAGGTTTTTAAGAACAAATAAATTAGAGTTTAGGATCCGTTTATAGACCGGCATATTTTCCTGTTTCATGACGAATCAGAGAAAATTGGAATGATTCTGTTTTTTTTTATCAAACAGTCAAAGGACATTGTGTTTTTTTGCTGAGTATTTCTGAAGTGTTTGAATCCACATTTTCTGTAAATGGGTTTTTAATCGCGTGTGTGTGTGTGTGTGTGTGTGTGTGTGTGTGTGTGTGTGTGTGTGTGTGTGTGTGTGTGTGTGTGTGTGTGTGTGTGTGTGTGTGTGTGTGTGTGTGTGTGTGTGTGTGTGTGTGTGTGTGTGTGTGTGTGTGTGTGTGTGTGTGTGTGTGTGTGTGTGTGTGTGTGTGTGTGTGTGTGTGTGTGTGTGTGTGTGTGTGTGTGTGTGTGTGTGTGTGTGTGTGTGTGTGTGTGTGTGTGTGTGTGTGTGTGTGTGTGTGTGTGTGTGTGTGTGTGTGTGTGTGTGTGTGTGTGTGTGTGTGTGTGTGTGTGTGTGTGTGTGTGTGTGTGTGTGTGTGTGTGTGTGTGTGTGTGTCAGGCTCTTGCAGTCGGAGGAGTGGGATCTATAGTCCGAGTCCTGACTGCCAGAAAGACCGTGTGATGGTATCAGAGCCCACCTGCTACCAGATGTGACACCGACACTCGATCATGAGAGCTGAGCGCAAGGACTGTTCTTCTTCTTCTGTTTTTTTATTTTTATACTGAAGCTAAGTGTCTTTCCTCTTTTTATTTTTGCTCTCACACACCAAGCTGTGGGATTTACAGTAAAGGACCTGGCAGTCAGGGAGGGAGGTGCTGGCACCTCACACTGACTCTGTCTGCCAGCCTCGCAGAGAGGGCAGACGCTTCACGCCTTCACAACTTTCTCTCTCCAGAGCAGCTGTGACACCTCTGCTGGCTCCTGTAACACCTCCTCATCCTCAGAAGCCTCTGAGGGGTCCAGGTTTTAGGATATGGAAAAGCCGACTTCCAGATGGAGACTGCATGCTGGGATTGGAGTTGTTTTCCTGATCATTTCTTCTTTGAGACCATCTTTATCGTCTTTATGTTTTCTACTTGCATCATGTTATGTGGGGCCTGCTTCTTTTTGTTTTTTTATATCAAAAAAATAAAGTGCTGTATCTGAAAATGGACGGCTGCCTCCCGTGTGTCAATATGTTACTTTAAGACAGCGCTCATAACAGATGGTTTTTGTTAAACCTTGGACCCCCACAGGGTCAGATGTTTGAAGACATTACAGAGAGGTTCTCTACAGCCTTTACCCCCCTCACCTCAAAACAACCAGACTCCATGAACAACTCATTTTACCTCTCACAATGACACTTATTAGAGTCACTGCTGCCTCAGTCACTTTGTGGGTTAAGTTTAACAAATAGTGTCTTAAAAGCGCCTACCTTCTCTGGTCCAAACAAATCCAGAGCATTCAGGAGCAGAATCTAAAGTTAGAAGGAGGACATACTGGCTGCTGCATTGTTGTCAGAGAAGCCAGCACTTCAACATAGCATGTTTCCTTAATGTCTGAAGATATAGTAAGATAACTTTATCATTTCACTCTCTACACATCTCACTGATTGGACCTTTAAGGGTTTTCATTTTGCCACACAGAAAGGCCAGTAAAAAAACATCCTGTTGAAACATACACCTGTTTAATGGATATTTGTCCAGCTGGGGTTCTCGTGGACACATCAGTACCGAATCAGATGCAAGAAGAAAAAAAAAGATAAGGCAGTAAAACACAACTATCACAGTTATGGTACAAACACTTCCAGACCCCTCAATCAGCTACATGGAGACTGAAACAAAGTCATCAAATTGTACAGAGATCTGTCCATGCGTGTGTTTCACATGGAGACATTTGGGTCTCAGGTCTCCATGCGTGTGTTTCACATGGAGACATTTGGGTCTCAGGTCTCCATGCGTGTGTTTCACATGGAGACATTTGGGTCTCAGGTCTTTACATCAATGAGAGAATATTTCTGTCACAGGAACCTTAACCAGGAAGCAGGTTTGTAGAGAACTTTAAACAATTTAACTCTGATACTGCAAAAAAAAAAGGGCTCCCCTCACACATTCCTTCCCCTCTGTGTTACAAAAGACATTTATAAAAGGACGAGCAGCCACACATATCAGAGGACAGTTTGTTCCTACAGGCAACAGATCAACACAACAGCTCAGTCTGCTGCTCTAAAACTGGACTGTGTGATCCGGGCTGATGCTGGTGCAGCTCAGGGGTCGTTCTGTTGCTTTAACACAGATTCATTCACTGAGTTTAACAGACTGCAGCGTCCACACCGTCACTGTTCTCTAAGTTTTATTGGAAAGACTACACAGAGGTCAAAACAGAACTGACGCTTAGGAAACACTTCAACATTTGGAAAAGAAAAACAACTATTTGTCTGCTTCGATCTCCGTGTGAGCGCATGTTCCTGGTGTGATGACACGCAGCTGTAGCCATGGAAACCGAAAATGAAGCAGCCAAATTGTGAGCCTCAATGAGAGTGTCTGAAATCATTTCAATATCTCACTTTTAAATATCCAGATAAAGATTTTTACGTTGTTTAACTCCTAAAGCTTTTCCGTCGTGTCTTTTTGGTTTTCAAAGAGCAGAAAGCGTTTGCAGCAGCAGCAGACTGTTGTCATGGCGACACGACGAACGTGCAGCGCTTTTTTCTCAGCGCACTAAACGCTTCATGCAAGCGCTTCCACATGCAGAGCCAGCGCTTTTCTGCCCCCGGGAAAAAAAAAACGCCATGTGGACACGTTGGCCTAATAAACTGATCACCATAAAGACCAATGTCGTTAATAATGAATAACAAATGTCGACTCAATAAGGATGAATGGCCATTAGTCAACCTGCAGCTTTAAGGTGAAAAGATGTTTAATCTATTCCTGTTTCATTCTGAAGCTTCACTTTTAATTTGTCGCCTGAAGACTTTTAAACGTTTACATAAATATGAATTTTTATTGGCCTTAAAGCCTTAAAGAGTCTATCACTCAGATTCTCCATCTTTACATTGTGTGAACAAAGAAAAGACAGGAGGTCTGATCAGTGACTTAAAACCAAAGAATAAGAGCGGGGTGATACAGATATCATTTCATGGCTTAGAGCCGTAAATAAACAACTTCCCTGAGCTAGTGTAGGTCATACTAAACAAAGATTAATGAACTTTTAATGAATATTCTGTTGTTGTTTAACTAGCTGTTAAATCAGCATGGCCTTTCTGGGCTTCCATACGTGTCACCCTCATGAGAAGCACAGCGGACATAAACATCGTCCACTTCATCATCGTGATTCAAGTCAGACGTGTCTTAGAGCAGGTCACAAAGATTTGAACCTTTTCTCTCCCCGAGTGTAGAGGGGCGATCGCTGCAGACAAATAGTGCAACACTTTTTTTTTTTTTTTTTCTTGTAGAGGTCAGACTGTGAATGGAGCGAGCGGTAGCAGCTGGTGGTGAGTGTGAGCGAGCTGCTGTACTGATCTGCTACCTTCTACTGAGAAAAAAGATAGAAAGAGACACAGAAAGATACAGAGAATATAAAACAACCGTTTTCTTTTTACAAGAGTCCTTTGGAGGGTCACAGTGACCTCTCCACTCCTTCTCACTCACACACACACAGACAGACGCACACACACTCCTGTCCTCTGTTTGTGTGTGCAGCTGTAACCGAGTCCATGTGTGTACTTCCTGTTAATGTGTGTGCATGTGTGTGCGTGGGTGTGTGTGTATTTGTTTGTATGGGTCTACTTGTGTTCTTTAGTGGGAGCAAAATAGAGCTCCATGGGTTTGTTGACCTTCCAGTACTTCTCGCTGACCAGCTCCAGGGAGAAGGAACCGTTCAGAACCTGCAGACAGAAACAAAGCTTTAGTGATGAGAAGGACAAACACACCTAGGTGGTGAGGTCGAGTCTTGGTTTTATGCTGATTATCAGTTGTGATCTAAATTGCCTATTACTGCGGCTTATAGCACTACTACCAGTGTGAGGAGCAAACCAGTTGTTTGTTGATTATCGCTGGTTGTGTTCCTCATCAGGTTGTGATTGCTGTGTTCACATCAGTGTTAATCTTCACACCATTTTCTAATTTAGTCATAGTCTCCTGATGAAAATGTCCTTTATATTGAGTCAGATATTAGTCATTTGTTATTGATTTAATTTAGTCAATTAGTCACTGACTAAAATTACACATCATTTTAGTTGAAGAAAATAGAAGATATGTTCGTCAACAAAATCAGACTCAAGCTTTTATTTTGATTATCAGAAGCTCCAGGGGGCGGGGCTTCACAGACCTGCAGGTGAGAGGCTGCACATTGTCACACACACACACACACACACACACACACACACACACACACACACACACACACACACACACACACACACACACACACACACACACACACACACACACACACACACACACACACACACACACACACACACACACACACACACACACACACACACACACACACACACACACACACACACACACACACACACACACACACACACACACACACACACACACCTTTGATGAAGTCTGCTATAGTTTACAATGATTTTAGAACAGCTGAGGGGGGTACGTGATAATCCTCACTTATAATGTAGTTTTTGTTTTCGTCACATTTTTGTCAATTGGATGATGAAGTAATATTATTTATCAAATCATCAAATAGCGGAGTTTCGTCTCGTCATCGTAGTTGACTAATTTAAGAAGTGTGTGTGTGTGTGTGTACTCACAGTGAACTGGTTTCCAGCAGTAGGTATGTAGATGGTGTATTGTTTCTCTGAAGCCGCCTCCACATTGACAGGACTGGCCTCTGCATTTCTCCTCAGTTCTTCCAGAGCCAGTCTCACAGCCAGGTATTTTGACAGGTGATCCACTGTGGCGTTACCTGATGTCTTGATGTACCGAGGAACAAACTCCACACTGAACGCAAAAACACAAAACACATTCAGCACAACTTGTTGGAAATGACCAGCTGCTTCTGTCGTCTATCACATCCTGTCAATCAATCTTTATTTGTATAGCGCCAATTCATGACAAATGTCTAGCTCACCACACACGACCATAACACCAGAAACAGCTGCGAGTGTGTGTGTGTGTGTGTGTGTGTGTGTGTGTGTGTGTGTGTGTGTGTGTGTGTGTGTGTGTGTGTGTGTGTGTGTGTGTGTGTGTGTGTGTGTGTGTGTGTGAGAGTGTGTGTGTGTGTGTGTGTGTCTACCTGTTGTGACCGTCGTCCTTCTCCATCAGCGTTGGATGTGGCCTGAACACTAACTCTATCTCGCTGGCACCGCCATCGATGACAGAGTCCCCGCCCCCGTTCTCAGCAGCGTTGTCCATGTCCAGGCCGCTGTCATCGCTCGTCTTGGTGCGCTTAATGCTCGGACCCGCCTCCTGCAGGGACACAATAAATACAAGACATTTTTGATGTTTAATTTCACTAGCTTTGAGCTGAAGAGGTTTTGTGGCTTCTCAGAAAATAAAACGTGTCCCGTTGTGTTTGCAGACACTTCCTCAGTCGTACCTGGTTGCTGTGGACTGAGGCGTTGCTACAGTGGGAGGAGTCTCCGTTGTCCTCTGCTCCGCTGCCGTTCTCCACCGTGTGTCTCTTACCGCGCTGCAGTCTGACAAACGCACATGATATTATTGAAGCAGATGTACGTTTATGTACATTTGTATTTTTGGTGTGTGTGTGTGTGTGTGTGTGTGTGTGTGTGTGTGTGTGTGTGTGTGTGTGTGTGTGTGTGTGTGTGTGTGTGTGTGTGTGTTAACCTGGTCATGGCCTGGATCTTCAGCCCCTCCTCTATGCTGTGGGACAGGGCCTGCTGGTTGTTGTGTTTGCTGATACGCGCCAACACTCTCTCCTGATGGGCTTCGTACTCGTCGCGGCTCGGGTAAATTTTGCCTGAAATGAGACGAGTGAATAGAGTGTTGTACTGTTTGTGCTAAAATGTTTGGGGTTAAACCTTCATGTGTGACACTTACTGATCAGAGCATCAAAGTTTGGGTCTGGACGCAGTGACCTCTTGGACACCAGCTTCTTACGACAGGTGGGACACTCTTTATTTCTGCAGAGACATTTCCATCAGTAATCCAAAACAACAAATTCCAACAAACAGTTCCAATGCAACAGTTTGGGAAACTTTCAAACAGATCGTCAGACCAAAACAAATACTCTCTTCAGACACGCCTCCTTCATCCCTCAGCTCCACCCTCCCCTCCTGCCTCCACACGTCCCCCACCCCGTTCCTCCCACCCTGTTTTTACTTTCAGGTTTCTGAGGCAGTGAGAGCAGCAGACGAGAAAACAAGATTCTGCAATCAATTCTCAAGTAACGACATGCATCTCAAAGTTTGTTTGTCTCTTTAAGGCCTCAGAAAGACTCCTTCCGTCGTACTCTTGCAATTACTTTCTGTCATTCTGCCGCTTCAATCAGCGTCCTTAAGTAGACCCCGAATGGAGGCAGAGCAGGCAATGAGAGAGCAGGGAGAGGGCAGCTTAAATAGAGCACATGTCGAGTGTGAAATCAGTGCAGCTTTTGGTTGCTCCTGTTTTTGTTCAGTTTGTTTTGGAGATTGCAGATCTGTAAACATGCGAGTTAAAAAAATTTAAATAATGTTTTCTGAACAAACATAATATAGCAGAATGTACACCCATGTATTCCTGACTGCAACTAAACCTCTGGTTATAAGCAGGTGACACTCATCCTTCCCTCAGAGGTCACAGACAATCCTTCCACTCACTTCACCACATCATCAGTTGTTCAAATCATGGAGTCACATCACAGTGACAGAAAGAGAAACTCACCCGGATCTCAAAGCTGTGATGATACAATCAGCGCAGAAGCGGTGCAGACATTCTTTGGTGGTCATTGTGTTCTTCAACATGTCTAGACAGATCGGACACATGAGTTCGCTGTGCAGAGACCTGGGAGACACAGCGATCTCCAGTCCATCTGTGATCGCCTCCTGTGCCAAAACACATCAACATAAAGGTTACCACACACAGGATCACCTCCACCTGCGGCTATCACGCTGGAAATGATTCAGGAGCTGAGTGGAGCTCCAGATGTTTAGAACCGTGTCACGGGGGGGGGGGGGGGGAAACAACCCTCTCTCCAGGAGGTTGTGATGTTGTGATGTTGTGAAATCATGTAAATCCTCGCACATTTTTCACAACCGGTGTCTGACACCAACTCACAGTCTGACACAGCTGATGTGTAATGTGTGAGAACAGAAAATAAAGGGGAGTGTTGTGGTACCTGTGGTGTTCTCTGCAGCTCGTACAGACTCAGCTCCCAGGTCTTACTGAGCGGCTGAACCCCATTGGTCTGAACCGTCTGAGTCATCACTGCAACACTGAAACACAAAGAGAGAAAACGTCCATGATGTCATAATGACCTCATGCGGTGCATGTTTTGGTTGCAATTAAAAACAGGGACACATCACCTTGAACACCTTAGTTTCTACCTTACACTGTTCCTCTCATTCATACTTGTGCAGAAATGGTGGCAGAGCTCAAGTGCTCAGCTATCAGCAGCAAACTGAGGTTAATGTCCTCCTAAAGAGAACTCTAAGGTCCTTATCAAACTGCATGCCAAAATTTGTTTCTTTGGGCATTTCCATACGATGTCCAGACTCATTTTCTAAAGTTTGGAGAGCAGATAAGGATCAGAGCAGAATGTAGGGTTGGTTAAAGATGTAAATCCATCAGTGACTTAAGTTGTGACGTCCAAATTAGATTCCAAAGTGAGTTTTTATGGTGTGAATCTTTGGGTGTCTCAAGATTTGATTCAATTCTTGGGGTCACGATTCGAATCAGAATCTATTGTCGATTGAAAAGGGTTCTGGATCCATGATTCAAAGTCTATTTTTGAATGAGTACATACTTCAAGATCGACTACAGTCATCTTTTAGACTGGCTGAACTTCTTGCTGCTCTATTTGACGTTCTACTGAGTTAAAGAGCTAGCTTTAGCACTTAACAGGGAGTGACTGATTAGTTATGAATCTTTTTAAAATCTCAAAAGATAAGAATCTGACTTTGTAAAAGTCCATTTTTTTCCACCCCTAGGTATCAAATCTACAAAACCAGACTGAAGACTGAAGTGAATCAGAACAGTCTCCACAAATCCTTCAATTCATCAACTACCAACACACACTTCTGACTTAAGACATTTAAACCGCTTTGTTAATTTTTGTTTATACGATTTGACCAATAGTTCAGTCGCAGGGGAACACCCTGCATTATCGTTCCTAGGCTTTAATAACACGATGTAGACCCTTTTTTTGTATTGTTTTCATCTAGATAAAAATGACCTGACTTGTGAATTCCTTCCGAAAATAAATCAGTTTCCATTAAAATGATCTGCGCTTGTATTCAGGAATAACAGAAAGAGCAGCACAGACGTTGATAGTCGGCCAAAAGGCATCAAGTCCCACAGATTTGTGTGCTTGCTTTCTATAAACAGACCTACTACAGCTGTGTCTTTCAGGAAACAGAATTTAAAACACCACGTCAGCTGCCTGGTACTGATAAATATTTACCATAAGACCAGATTCATTTTACAGTTTGCATCAATTTGAAAATCAATTTTCCTGAAAGTAAACGTGCAAAGAAGGAAACTTGGAAAATGTTGAATAAAAATCTTCTTGGGCCCATGAAGCACTAAAAATTGTATTTGTAAGATTTAAAGATATATCATGTTTGTGAAATGATTCAGAATCATTAGGATTTTTTTTTTTTTTTTTACATTTTATTTGCTTTAAACAGAAGTGCCATCATGATGATGTGAGCTGAGCTGAGGTAGCATCTCTGCCGCACTGGTGTATTTTATTTTATTAATACAATTGATATGCAAAGTCGATATGCACCTGGCCATAGTTTGATAACACGTGTATTTATTGTGCAGCCCTGGGCCGATAAATCAAGTAAGAGTTAGAGAAATACATTTTCAAAATACACAAATATCTCAATGAATAACAACTAATGGTCACATAAGGGGAGTTGTTGCTAGAGATGCACAGATCGGGGAAATCAGAGCAGATACCAATAACAATTTATCCGTTTGCCAATTCCAATACCGATTTGTTTTATGACAATGCCGACGTTTTCTCTCATGTTTGACCATAAAAAAAGTCAGAGATGGTTCAACAGGTGACTTCATCTGCCCAATAAGAAAACCTTGTCTCTGAATCAGTAGTTAGGTGCACTAGATGTCAGCATTTAATTGATTTGGCACAACAAATAAACAATTTGCTACGGACATCTGTTCATGACACATTATTTACTCATGTGCCGATGTCTGTCAACAGTGGAGGATATCGGCCAACAACGCTGTGGAACCGGTGCATCCCCACTTACTTGACAAAGCCACATGACACCTTCAGTTGCATAGCTTGATTTTTGGGGCGCAGATCTGTGATGACAAAGTGTGTGAAGTTATTTAATAAACGTTATTTAAAGGATGGATGCAAAATACCGCAGTGTAGAATTGTGTCTGCATTTTGCGAGGTGCATGCAATTTTCTGAAGGGATGCATTTCTCGGCATAACACCGCCACATACTGTAATGTGACAGAGGGCAGGTGGATATGGGGGAGGTCCATGTTAAACACACCAACATATAGACCATGTTGGGATAAGCTAATCTCAACACAAACGCTTCCAAATATAAACATGATAAATAAATCAACCACTGAGATATTTAGCCTGAGCTGTCTTCTTTATATTTATATTTCTTCTTTATCATTTCAAGCTAATAAACAAAACCCAATGATGTGCTAACAGAAAGGTGACTTAAACAGTTTGAATATATGTGGCAGCTCATACGTATATGATGTTATCTGCGCTGTAACTCATTATTCAGTCATTTTTATTAAAACAAACTAACCTATATTACATGTGCAGATTACATGTGAAATATATGTGAGGCTAGGCTAATGCTAGCTAGCTTCCTCGTATCGCTAACCTTAAAGGCTGAATTGGCTCCAGACATTGCAAATAGGAAACCAGAGACGGAGAATGACAGGGAGCACCTTAGTGCCTATTTAAATACTCTAACTAAAGGGCTATGTTTTTTAAAAAAGCGGGTGAGACGTGAGGGGAATTTGTCGCCTCACAGAAAGAAAAACAACAACAGAGCAGGAGCCTCCGCACTGGCTCTCCTGAGCTAAGCTAACCGGCTTTAACCCGTTATTCTGCCACTTCGACACAGCTGTAAACTCAGCATGATAGCAGTCAGTGTACACATTCACACGTAAGGTTAAGTTATTCCTAGCTTGCCAAAAAAAATGATCTAATGTGTACTTACATTTTTAATTGGGAGAAGGAGCCGTTCTAGCTAGCGCGTTTAGGTGAAGGCAATATGGCGGCTGCAGAAGGTGCAATGCACGCTGGGAAATGTAGGCTCATCGCATGAGTAGTCGGGAATCAAACCTTATCAAAGAAAAATAAAGCTTTATCATTGATGATAATAAGCAAACAAGGGGCAGCCAGTCTTTGTACACTTCTAACAGTCCGCCATTAAAACGCCTTTACGAAATTAAGCTTGTTTTTTTTAAATATTTATTATTAAAGGTGCACTATGTAGATTTGGTAGAGAAATGTCAAAGTTGGAGAAGGGAAACAATTATATGTTATATTTTCTGAACTAAATACACAAACTTTATTCAAAGGAAAACATAGGTCCCTGGAAAACTGTTTGGAGCGAACAGTGTTCCATCAAATTCTCCCCTGAGGACAGTTTGAATAAAGAGTTATGAACATATAGCACAGAATACTTTCACATTTCAAATTTCTCTACCAAACCGCTACAGTGCACCTTTAATATTCGAACGTTATTCAGGTGAAGGCTTCACATAAGCTTGTTGAGTTTTCTGACTCTTCCTGCACTGAATATTGTCAATTTTGTTATTTGTGTAAATATATTTTTACTGTGTAAATGAATAAACAATTAAAAACAATACATCTTACTTACAGACTGTGAACTTCCTTCACTATGACGGGATGTTTAAAAGGAGTCCACTTAAAGTGAATAAAGCTGTGAAATAACAAGAATTTTACAACAGTCATTTATTTATATACATTTTTATATTGTATCAGTTTATTTCTGTCCATAGTTATTCATGTAAAGACACATCCACATTTATTTTATTGTGTCCTCTGTCTCTTATTCTTTAAACATAGCTGATTACGTTAATTGACTTATTTATATTCTTTTATTTCTGCCCATTCTCTTTCCTGTTGTTATTCCTTGAAGGCCCAAGCTGTCAATAAAGTGTCCTGCCCAAACTTTTATTTAAAGGCTGCATAAAGACCGAGGTCAAACAAGTGTTGCTCTTTAAATAAAGGCGTACGTCTCTGTGGGAGTGTTCCTTATCAACATGGGTATTTTTATATTCCAGTTTCTTTTAATGGCATTTTTATGACTCTAACTGGGATTATTATTCACTCAATCACGAGAGCTGTAGATTGATGTAGTTTTGCATTTTTACCACTGGAAGATGCCAGTGATCCAGTGTCAAAATCTGGTAAAAATCATTACTGAAATTGTCTTTTTAATTAACTAAACTTCAAAGTCGTTGTGTCTCTTCATAATTTTTTTGTCCGTGTGAAGCTGGGTCCCGAGGTCCCAATGGAGCAGACCATGAACCATCATTTGACCAGTGTGTGTGTGCACATGTGTGTTTGCTGAACGCTGCTCATTTCTTTATTGATTGATGTCATTTCTGATTGTTAAACTTAATATGATGCTGTCTTGGTAAGGTCTCTCTGGTAAAAGATGTTTCATCTCAGTGGGAATATTCAGGTCAAATAAAGGATGAATCGAAATCACAGAATAAAAACATTACTTGAAACAGAGGTAAGACCGAATGCACATTAGCAGAAAGGGGCATCAATACATAAAGGATTAAGTGGATTGAGAGACCTGCAGTTGAGACACATGAGCCATACAGTCATGATTCTTGTGTTGGTCGGGGCCCTTTGGTCAAACATTCATTGGGGGTCTCTCCAACCATATTTCCCTATTTTCCACTTTCTTTTTACTCCCTGACAGATCATTCCTCGTCATTTCCCTTCAAGCTGAGCAGGGCACCGACAGAATGTGCTGATAGATGAGGATTCCTACTATCAAAGTAAAATGTGCACATTATGAGCCCCTGCTGTGGTTTGAAGTTTGTCTGGCCTGCTGACAAGCAGAACCTGTGACAGAGTAAAGACATCTTTACATGCAGACAGCTATACTCCTCCCATTTAAAGAAAGATATTTAACAATGGGGCGTGATGACCGTAAACATGGTCAATTATAGAGAATACAATGCATCTCAACATGTGTTTAACTACCAGGCCTAATTTACTAAAGTAAAATATCTGGAGGTTTTTTCTCTCTAAAACTAATAAAAAACAACCTAAAATATAATATTTTCTCACCAAAAGTAACCGACCTTTTGCATCACTGACCTCTTTTTTTTCTGTCATTAATTAAGTGAGGAAGGTAAATCCTTTCTTCTGGACGCTGACAGGGAATTATCACTTTGAATTAGTTTTTCCTGTTACCTGTGATGTAATGTGGGGGGAGTAAGGAATGGTGATGTATGGCCGTGTCAAAGGATTATGTTTGCCTTGTGATAATATTGATCACACATTTTTCAAAGTTATAGCTAAAAAAGGCTCTAACATGAAGACATGTTTAGACTGTTTGAGGGGGGCTGAGATGAAATGTAGGAGGGCTGAAGTTTTGAAAAGGTCTAAAATCGCCTCCTATGGCTTATATGTTGAAAAACAAATCAAAAAAAGCTTTTAACCTAGAATTTAAAAAAGCATAATTTATCAACTCTGCCCCTAAACATCTTACACATTCATGTACACTTCAGCTGTTTCTTTACACTTTAGAAAGAGATGAAAGCTAACTGAATAAACCTTTCTTTTACCTCTCTCTCTCTACCCCTCTCTGTCTCTCTCTCCTCCCCCCTCTCTCTCCCCCTCGCTCTCCTCTCTCTCTCTCTCCTCTCCCCCTCCCTCTCTCTCCCCCTCTCTCTCTGTCTCTCTCTCTCTACTTGTAAAAACTGGAAGCCTGTTTGTAAACTTGCTCAGTGTAAAACATGTGTAACTGAAACAAACACATTGACAGAACAATCCTTAAAACAAAGGAGTCAAGCGGAAACGTCTCGTGAGGAGTCAACCCAAAATGGGGATGTCTCGTGCGGTGTGCGTGCGCACAGTCGTGTGTGAGCGCGAGACAGAGCAGAAGGCGTAGCCACATCAGAAGGGGGTCGAAGTGGGAGGAGGAGGTGAGGGGGGGGGGAAGCGGAGGTAAGGGGAAGGGAAGTGTTGTCGATCCGTGACATGAATGAACCATGTTCGGTAACGGAGGCTTCGCTCTCCCGGTGTGCTCCTTCCTCCTGCTGCACCTCCCGGTCCTCCCGCTCAACAACAACAACTGGCACGGCAAGGTAAACAGCTCTCCGTTTCTTCACCTCTTTTTCTGCTGTTTGTCCTTTTTCAAACTGGTGGTGGTGGGGGGAGAAAAGTTACGGAGTTTGCTCAGAAGTCTGTCACAGTGTTTATACGGTCATGCACGACCCCCCCCCCCCCCTCTTTATTCCACCTTGAATTAACTGTTAGAATGAACCCAGATAGTGTGTGAATAACATGTCAGTGTGCAGAGAAACACTGAACCACGGTGTGATTGTGATAGTGTATGTAAGGCAAGCTGTCTGTTACCAAATGCGACAATGACACTGTACCCCCCCCCCCCCCCCCCCCCCAGAAAACTTTGTTGAGTTAACGGGATGCTTTACTGCTGCGTCAGAGACTTTGAATAAGACTGTTATGATCTGTGTTCACACCACATTTATTAACCAGCCAGTATGAGATCACACTCAGGCTCAACAGGAGTGTTTAGTGTTTTCTGCTCAGCTGAAAGATGAGACCACATCAGATAACCTGCCTATTTGCATTAATAAGACTTTTATATGGTGGCTGGGAAGTGCCAAACAAACTCACAACATCTGAAAGACTTTTACAAAGCTTGAGACTAATTTACATTTTAGAAAAAAGATGCAAAACACTTTACCCTACGCTAAAACAAATGTACAAACGACAGACTCTTAGAGGAAAGGGAAAGTAGAAATGCCATAATTTACTCGGAAGTGATTGATTGAGCAGTCAAATAGTTTGTTTTGGCCAAGTGGCAACCTTAGGTGTTGAAAAATTAAGCCAATGTGGAAGTTCAACACCCTGCAGTTTGTCAAGTGTCCACTAGAGGCTGGCTGCAGAAGCACAAGAAGTCACATACACACCCATTCTAAAAAGCCTGTTTTTACAGCAGAGATTAACATGTTTATAGCCTGGTTAAAAAAAACCCAAATAGGTCTGGTTAGTTATTGTCCTCTTGGGCACACACTGTATGGGAGTGATTTATTTTACAATGCATCAGTTTTGATTTTATGAATGATGTGTTATCCATAGTTAACTTATGTCAAGGTGTTTAAAACCCGCCTCAGCTCCAGCTCTCAGCCTGTCGTTAGGTTGACTGAAAGTTAGACTGAGACAACATTTCCAACATGGCGGCTGAAGCCGATGAGCCTCCTGATGGGTGTCAACATTCAGGCTTTGTCCATTAAAATACAGTCTATGGTTTTGGAGGAAAGAAAAACCATGGAGTATAAGGTTAATGAATATTGTTTGGAACGCTTTGTGTAACTGACCTGAGACAGTTAACACAGTCTGTTTTCAAAAAGGCAACAACATACTACTATCCAACGCAGTAATTCTACAATTCACTTAGCAGACGCTTTTATCCAAAGCGACGTACATCAGAGAGTAAGAACAACACAAGCAAGGATCTAGAAAAAAGGGAACAATGTCAGTAAGAGCAAACGATCAGCTTTGAGTCCGATTGGACACACAGGTGCTGACAGGAAGTGACCAGAGGCAAAGCACAACATTGAGGGCAGTTCTTGAGAGCTCTAATCAGTATAGAAACCATCTTATAAGTCGTCGTTATCAAACAAAAACCATCGTCATTACCATCATCATCATCAATAATATGGAGACCATCATCATTAAGTTAGTAGGTATTCATAAAGAGCTGGGTCTTTAGCTTTTTCTTAAAGGTGCAGAGGGACTCTGCAGATCCAATGGAGTTTGGAAGTTCATTCCACCACCGTATGTATACTTAATTCAACAGTAGTGTGTAGTGTGACTGCCAGTTGGTGGTTATTCTGAAGTACACCAGGCCCGGCTAAGCTGGTTTTATGGTCTTGGAATGAGGAAGTAAACAACAGACCATGTGTAGCCAGTGTAGCGTTTACTGACAATCTGGAAAAGTGAACGTTTTAGATTTTCATGATTTTGAGAATGAAAACAGATAAGTGGTGGTATATCTGTGTGCTTTGGTCTGATTGTGATTATTTCCCGTGTTACGATGGACGCTGCTGTCCGTCATTTCGATCCCTTACCTGGCGCTTTGCATTGTGGGAAACAGACCACCAGGGAGACTGGTCTGATATGTATTGTAGATTTTTCCGGGATCAGTACAACATCTGGGTTTTTTTTTGCATACGGCGAATCTCACATTGGTTCACATGCTGCATTCTGGACAAATCAGTACACACTGCTAGTCAAGTAGGCGGTTTTAGAAAATGGCGTCAGTCTTCCGCCAAAAGAAACGAATAGAGCGCTCACTCCATTACTTCGGTGTCAATCACGGCGTGTGGTACTTTCCCTTTCTGCTAAGATTCTGTCGTTGGATTAGTCGGTAAAAGACCACCTGTTGAGACGATAAAAAGAAGCAGGTTTACTCCTTATGTTTGATCAGCAGCATGCTCTATCTCTATCAAATGAACAAGTGAACACATTTTATGTATTGACTCTAAAAAACACTGTAACCATCTTCAATCGACATGTTCAACGTAAAAATTTGTGAAAGTGTTTCATTTTGCTTTAACCCTTTAATAGAGGCGGTGTAGTGAACATATTGGGCTGTTAGCAGAATAAACCAACATGATGAGGAGGTTTATCTTCACCCATTAGCTCTTCTTATCCTGCTTATTACACGTATACCGTACGTTTTCCTCTTTGAACACCCAGCGCTGATTCTCACTGTTTTCTTCATTCATTAGAGTCGTTAAGTAATATGTAATCAATTCTTGTGCAAAAGTTTGCTCAGACTGTCTGCAACAAAGTAGGTGCTGCTGCCCCCCCCCCAAAAAAAAAAAAAAAAAAAACCGCACCCTGACATCACCTGTGCAGTGTTTCCTCTACCACTATATTAGGTGGGATTCAGTCATTCTGCCTTTTCACTGAAGATGAAGTGAATCCAATTTTCAGAGACTGCAGGACAGACAGCGTCACGGCCTGAATGTTGAGTGGTTACGTCACTGACTGACCATTTGGCTCCACGGTTCCCTGCGAGCTACACGACCAGGAAGTGAACTGATCTGCTGCCTGACCAAACGGTTTACACGTGATCCTAAATGTCTGACAGCCGGCTACCTTACCAGGAAGCTTTGAACTGCTGCATTACTGAAGGCTGTTGGTGTTTGTCAGCTGCACCCAAAGGCTCTTTCCCCCCCTTAAAAAAAGACCCTGTTTGGTTTCCAGACCCTGTTTGGTTTCCAGACCCTGTTTGGTTTCTAAGCCCTGTTTGGTTTCCAGACCCTGTTTGGTTTCCAGACCCTGTTTGGTTTCTAGACCCTGTTTGGTTTCTAAGCCCTGTTTGGTTTCCAGACCCTGTTTGGTTTCTAGACCCTGTTTGATTTTCAGACCCTGTTTGGTTTCCAGACCCTGTTTGGTTTCTAAGCCCTGTTTGGTTTCTAGACCCTGTTTGGTTACCAGACCCTGTTTGGTTTTCAGACCCTGTTTGGTTTCTAGATCCTGTTTGGTTACCAGACCCTGTTTGATTTCCAGACCCTGTTTGGTTTCCAGACCCTGTTTGGTTTCTAAGCCCTGTTTGGTTTCCAGACCCTGTTTGGTTTCTAGACCCTGTTTGGTTACCAGACCCTGTTTGATTTCTAGACCCTGTTTGGTTTCTAAGCCCTGTTTGGTTTCCAGACCCTGTTTGGTTTCTAGACCCTGTTTGGTTTCCAGACCCTGTTTGGTTTCTAAATCCTGTTTGATTTCCAGATCCTGTTTGGTTTCCAGACACTGTTTGGTTTCTAGACCCTGTTTGGTTACCAGACCCTGTTTGATTTCTAGACCCTGTTTGGTTTCCAGACCCTGTTTGGTTTCTAAGCCCTGTTTGGTTTCCAGACCCTGTTTGGTTTCTAGACCCTCTTTGGTTTCCAGACCCTGTTTGGTTTCCTGACCCTGTTTGGTTTCCAGACCCTGTTTGGTTTCTAGATCCTGTTTGATTTCCAGACCCTGTTTGGTTTCCAGACACTGTTTGGTTTCTAGACCCTGTTTGGTTACCAGACCCTGTTTGGTTTCTAGACCCTGTTTGGTTTCTAGACCCTGTTTGGTTACCAGACCCTGTTTGGTTTTCAGACCCTGTTTGGTTTCTAGATCCTGTTTGGTTACCAGACCCTGTTTGATTTCCAGACCCTGTTTGGTTTCCAGACCCTGTTTGGTTTCTAAGCCCTGTTTGGTTTCCAGACCCTGTTTGGTTTCTAGATCCTGTTTGGTTTCCAGACACTGTTTGGTTTCTAGACCCTGTTTGGTTACCAGACCCTGTTTGATTTCTAGACCCTGTTTGGTTTCCAGACCCTGTCTGTTTCTAAGCCCTGTTTGGTTTCCAGACCCTGTTTGGTTTCTAGACCCTCTTTGGTTTCCAGACCCTGTTTGGTTTCCTGACCCTGTTTGGTTTCCAGATCCTGTTTGGTTTCCAGACCCTGCTTGGTTTCCAGACCCTGTTTTTTTTCTAGACCCTGTTTGGTGTCTAGACCCTGTTTGGTTTCTAGACCCTGTTTGGTTTCTAGACCCTGTTTGGTGTCTAGACCCTGTTTGGTTTCTAGACCCTGTTTGGTTACCAGACCCTGTTTGGTTTCAAAGCCACATTAAATTATCCATATTTAAGTAAGCAGTCAGTCCACTTATTCTTGCCGACTGATTGGAAAAAAGTGAGGCAGCACCCGTCTGTGTCTCTGGATGTGAAGTCCATTACACATTAAATTGATGACAACAGTAAAAGGAAAGTTGTGTAGGGCGCACACAACAGCTGGCAGCACATCTGAAAGGCTTTTCCTGGCAAAGAAAACCCCAATAAAGCTTTCTTCTTTACACATTACACACAAACATCATGATGCATCCTAGAAACTGTACTGTAATGCTCTCTGAAGAAGAAGTGTGTGCTGTAATGCTCTCTGAAGAAGAAGAAGTGTGTGCTGTAATGCTCTCTGAAGAAGAAGTGTGTGCTGTAATGCTCTCTGAAGAAGAAGAAGAAGAAGAAGTGTGTGCTGTAATGTTCATAGGAGCAGTGGGGTTTAGGATGAATTGCTCAATTTGTGTACAAAGAGTTTTTTTGATGTTTAGTTTGGTCAAAAGGAAACAAGGTACTTATTATACTCACAATGTCAAAAAGAGTCCATTATGTAAGCAAACACATGAAGAAGTATTTCTGAGTTGTCAGAATTCTTCACATTACATATTCTTACCTTACACCAAGACTAATGAAGCTGTTAATCCATCAACACCATCTCCATATCAGAGACCAGAGGAACCAACACCTACATTAACATTTAATACTGGGCTTTTTAATGCACTCATTGTAGAGACAGAGAGAGAGAGTGAGAGAGAAAGAGAGAGAGAGAGAGGAGCCACAGGTCAGACTCTCTCAATTAAATTGCAATTAAGTGCATAATCAAAGAACTAATTTCTTCTTCTATAAAATAAAAAAAACAATAAATCCTAAACACATTTCTCAGGAGCCCGTAGAGACCAAGACCATAAATATCACTGAAAAATCCTCATCTTGTGTGCAGGGGGCGTGTCACTCACTTAGACCGTAACAACGGGAAGGTTAAAGCCGTAACCGGGGATAAAAACCAAAATCTGAATGAATTGAAGTTATGAGTTCTTTTAGAAAGAGGCGTGTCCTTCTAATCACAGCCTATCAGTGGTGGTCTTGATTTAAAATCCGGAGTACGCCCAGTCTGAGACCGAGACAAGACCGAGTAAAAATGCTTTCGACTCCGAGATGAGACCGAGACCTTCAAAAAGTGGTCTTGAGACCAAGATCTATTTCTACAACACTAAAACACGCAGCAAACTCAGCGTCCACCTTTCTTTCAAATATGTTCTCACTCAGCTGAGATACAAAGGTTTCTATCTGAACACCACTTATTCCAACACCTCTGACACAAAGTGATCACAGAGACCCGACAGAGGAGGTCAGGAGAGAAACCTCTCTGGATACTCTCTCCAGTGAGTGGGAGGAGCTATGTATTCATTTAGATGACTAATATGGGCTGGGTTTAGTTATTCTACACCTTTTCTTTATTTACAATAGATTATTGATAATCATTTCTTGAGGTTGTTATTTGTGTTGCAGATTTAGTTTTGCATATTGTTTATCAAGTTGTGGGCACCTGAGCGTAAGAGGCAGGTAGAGGACCAGCATGCACTTTTTTTTATTTGCGCTTGCTTTAAAGAAATAAACAGTCATTAAACACAGACCCCCTCACATGGACACTGGACTTCTTCTGCCTGCGTTTATATCACTTTTATTTAGATTATAAGTGTTACGTGTGTGTGTGTGTGTGTGTGTGTGTGTGTGTGTGTGTGTGTGTGTGTGTGTGTGTGTGTGTGTGTGTGTGTGTGTGTGTGTGTGTGTGTGTGTGTGTGTGTGTGTGTGTGTGTGTGTGTGTCTGCCAGGACAGAAGTGGAGGGAGGGTGGAGCAGCAGCAGCGGGACTCCCCTTCACCGCCACACAGTGTTGGAGGACAGAATGGGAAACAGACAAGCGACAAGGTAATCACACACTTTATGGTTTCATCTCATCTCTGGTTTCCTGCTGTGTAATATAAATGTGATGAGTATGGGACTGTCAGATGAAGGCTGATTAATACTCTGTGGAGGTACAAGACTGTATGAACTGGATAACTGGCTGAGTCTTATGTCACACTTCAATCAATCAATCAATCAATCAATCAACTTTTATTTGTATAGCGTCAACTCATAACAAGTGTTATCTCGAGACACTTTACAAGAAGCAGGTAAAATACCTTACTCATTGTCTGTTAACATTACAAAAGAGCAGGTAAAAAGACCTTACTCATTGTTATGTTACAAAAAGCAGGTAAAAGACCTTACTTATTGCTATGTTACAAAGATCCGGCCTATCCATCATGAGCACTTTAGCAAAGCAGCAAAAGTTACAGTGGTAAGAAAAAACTGCCTTATTAAAAGGCAGAAATCTTCGGCCGGATCCCCGGCTCATGACGAAACAGTCTTCACAGGACTAGACTGTGCTGGGCTTGGAAAGGGATAGGGGGAGAGATGGGATAAGATGCAGGAAGAGGGATAGAGAGCAAGGGGGTGGGGGGAGGTAGACCGTCCATCAGCAATCCGGTGGGGAGGGGAGGGGGTGTGGGGGGTTGTTCTGGCAGGCCGCCAACCCACGATCCGGTGGGGAGGGGGTAGTGGTGGGGTGGGGGTTGTTCTGGCAAGCCGTCAACCGACGATCTTGAGGAGCCTAGGAGAGCTCAAGAGCTCCCAGGAAAGTAGGTGGTTAGTGACTGAGATTTATAGATAGATACATGCAGTAATATGATGTACTGTATATGCAGAGAGAGAGAGAGAGAGAGAGAGAGAGAGAGAGAGAGGAGCTCAAGGTGCCAGTTCCCCCGGTAGTCTAAGCCTATAGCAGCATAACTAAGAGCTGGTCTATGCCAGCACCAGCCCTAACTATAAGATTTATCAAAAAGGAAAGTTTTAAGTCTAATCTTAAAAATACAGACTGTGTCTGCCTCCCGGACCCCGGCTGGAAGGCGGTTCCAGAGGAGAGGAGCCCGATAACTGAAGGCTTTACCCCCCATAGTACACTTGGAGACTGTAGGTACCACCAGCAGGCCTGCACTCCGGGACCGCAACGCTCTCAAGGGACAGTACGGCACTAGTAGCTCCTTAAGATAAGATGGTGCCTGGCCATTTAGAGCTTTGTAGGTGAGAAGAAGGATCTTGAATTCTATTCTAGACTGTATAGGGAGCCAGTGCAGAGAAGCCAGGACAGGAGTAATGTGGTCCCATTTCCTGGTTCTGGTCAGTACACGAGCTGCAGCATTCTGGACCCGTTGAAGAGTCTTTAGAGATTTGCCAGAGCACCCTGACAAAAGAGAGTTACAATAATCCAGTCTGGAGGTAACAAATGCATGAACTAGTTTTTCTGCATCACTTTGCGACAGGATATTCCTGATCTTGGATATATTACGAAGGTGAAAGTAGGCTGTTCTTGAAACTTGACTGATGTGAGAGCTAAAAGACATATCTTGATCAAAAATAACTCCTAGATTCCTAACAGTGGTGCTAGATGCCAGGCTGATGTCATTAAGGACAGTCACATCACTAGAAAAAGTCTCTCTGAGGTTCTTAGGGCCTAGCACAATAACTTCAGTCTTGTCTGAGTTAAGTAGCAAAAAATTTCTGGTCATCCAGGTCCTAACGTCCTTAAGGCATGTTTCTAGCTGACATAACTGACTGGTACCATCGGGCTTCATTGATACATAAAGCTGAGTATCATCTGCATAACAATGAAACTGTATGGAGTGTTTCCTCATAATATTTCCCAGAGGAAGCATATATAATGTAAAAATAATTGGTCCAAGCACTGAACCTTGTGGGACTCCATGGCAAACTTTAGTGTGCATAGAGGACTCATCATTAACATGTACAAACTGAGATCGGTCTGATAAGTAGGATTCAAACCAACTTAAAGCAGTCCCTGTAATTCCAAGCAAATGCTCCAGTCTGTACAACAGGATCCGATGGTCAATGGTGTCAAAAGCAGCACTAAGATCTAACAAGACGAGCACAGACAGAAGTCCCCTGTCTGAGGCTAGAAGTAGATCGTTTGTAACTCTAACTAGTGCAGTCTCAGTGCTATGGTGGACTCTAAATCCTGACTGGAACTCTTCAAATAAACTGTTGTCATGGAGAAAGTCACACAGCTGTTTAGCTACCACCTTCTCCAGGATCTTCGAGATAAAAGGAAGGTTGGATATAGGTCTGTAGTTAGCCAGAGTTCCTGAGTCCAGAGTAGGCTTTTTAAGTAGAGGTTTGATTACCGCTACTTTAAATGTCTGTGGTACATAGCCTGCCAGTAAAGACATATTGATCATATCTAAAGCCATATCACTTGGCTCCAGGCGTGTCTGTTAAAACACAGATGCAGACAACTTTCCTTTAAGTGCTTTAATTCAGTTTACAAACATGAGCGCATACAGGCTTAGAAATGTGAGTCTCAAAGCTTAGCTATGATGCATTACATACAATGTTATGTTCTTCTGCATCTACGTCAAATAAAATATATTCATCTCAAACAGACTCTAATGTAATGTACACTCAAGGCACTCAATAAACAAATAGGTTAATTATTCACTTCGGTCACCTGTATTAAGCTAGCGAGTATCCGAACTAGCAATTAGAGAAACAAACTACCCAAATCTACAAATAAGGTTAAAACTAATACAACCACAGAATAAATGTACTTAGAACTTATAATACAAAACTTACAGGTCTCTAGGACGCACGCACACCTCTTCTGGTACCTGAGTTTTCTAATTGGTGCACACGACCGTTCCTTTCTTTTCTATCCAGCGTGCGCCCGCTCGCTCAGACTTTCAGGTGCGTGCAGCAATTATCCATCACGGGTTTGACTGCCTTCTATACTCACAGTAACAGTCACTACAGTTTGATGTGGTACACTCACCTGTCCTGATGAATCTCTCGGGCTTCTTTGTGTTTTCTCCCAGGAGGAGGTGTTTCAGTGGTGGGGGGAGTGGTCCAGTTGGTCCTCTTGTTCCAGGAGCTGTGGAGGAGGAGTGAGGAGTCAGGAGAGACACTGTCTCATACAGAGGTACGTCTTCTGTCTGTTCAGGACGCTGCAGTCATGTTGACAGTAAGGGCATTTTACCTGACAGTTTGTCATGTTTTGATCTGAAGCTTGATATTTGTTGAGTTTGAATGTTAATAGTCGAGGATAACTTCAGTCCAGGTACAAGGCAGGACTGATACAGTGTTATTGCACCTTACAGTTGTGTATTTAAGGTTTACGAGAAAGAACTCGGTGTAACAACATTCTGCCAATTATGGCGCTGCGGACGTAGCTACAGGTTAGAGCAGACAGCAGGACAGTGATGTGAGTGTGTGTCAGTGATGTCAAACTGTGGAAAAATACTGATGCCGCAATATAACAGCATGTTTAAAAGCTAATACCGGACAGATATGCTTTCTTGCTAGTCCTTGTCAGGACACATGATGCAGAATTTGGAACCTGAGGAGTCTTTAAAGTAGACCGAGGCGGTTAAAACGTGAATGATAATTATCAATGGAAATACATCAAATGTTTGATATGTAAAGTGTCCATCAGTATATTAACTAATTGGATCACACCACCCAAACACTGGACAAGGTGGCTGATGCGCCTTAAATGCTAGTTACCACCCGACATTAAAGAGAAGAAGAAAAAGACGGCAAACAGCCAATCATGTTGCAGGGATATGGGCAGGCCGACAGACTTTTGGAGCGGAATGGAAAATGTTTTCCTCTTGGTTGTTCTTTTAGCTGTATTTATTTACTCCTGTAACTTCACGATGTAGCGGAAGTCCCCTTTGAAGTTTTTCAAAATAAAAGCACATTATATTTGAAGACCGGAAGAGACTGAGGCATAAGGCAATAAGAAAAGCAAAATAAAAGCATCACAAAGAGCAGTTTTGAATCTGGTTTTTAGAGCTTAAGCTAACTGGGTTACTCACAATGGATGTTCATAAAGTTAGTGTCTATTTATAATCTTTTGTAACTTTGTCTTGTTGTATGATGTGTCAGCTAACATTAGTTATTGGACATTAAATGAAACAGAATGTGTTGATTTGCTAGAGGGTGGTAATATACTAGCATTAGAGCACCCGCACTTGGTAGTCCGGTGGTTGACTGGTAGTCCGCTGGTGAAGCTGGAAAATGTCATGCTTAATTGCTTGAACAAGTTTCTTTTCCTGACGTTTCTAACATGCTCTTATAGACACAGAATACATGAATCTACTGCTATGTGAAGTACCACAGTCTGGAGGGATGAGCAGAGACACCCCCATGCACAGAGGGATGTTAGGTTAAGCATGTTTGTAGCCATCTTGTTACCTTTGACCTCCCCCTGTCAGACCTGCGGAAGTTTCTGTCAACTCTGATTAACACCACCCTGCCCTCACTTTTGGCCTCTGCCTTCCCCCTCCTCCCACTTTCCCACTTTTCCCCCTTATGTCTGACCATTTTACTCCTCTTTTCATTTTTTACTTTTTTTTCCTCCTCTCCACTTCCTTTTCCCCCTCTTCCTCCCTACCGCGTTCACCTCACTCCCCTTCCCCTCCTGTCCTGTCCTCATCACCTTCTGCCAATTAGATGTGACACTCACACATAGTGACCTCCAGCTCACCTCCTCCTGCTGTCTCCTTCTCTTTTTTTACCATCCAAACAGAGTAGGAGGATGTACTGAAGAAAGAGGCAGTGATAGACGGAGCTGGTGTGAATGTGTGTGTGCCTGTGTGGTGGGTGGGGGGTTAACATGGTAATGAAAGACAGATGCATTAACTCCATGTGTGAGTTCTGCAGTGACAACTCCCCCAGAGTGCAGAAGGCTGGCTTAATAATCTGACGTGCATGATACAAGAACAATCAAATAACACAAAGGGACCAAGAAAAACACACATCACCTGTTATTATAAATATCGGGTTGTTTCCAAACCAAGAACCATTTGCTTCTAAAGATCTCCTCTCCTGGTCTGGGTTCTTTGTTAAATAGGGGTTACATTTGGAGACTTGAATGGTTCCTCATTTTCGATCGTGACATTGATGTCAAGAATATTTCCCAACAAGGTGTTCATGATCAGGTTATTACGGATGATGTGGAGGCTGCACGTTGGTTCCCTTTAGCCAATAAGAATCAAGTATTAAATTGCATGACCACAGCGATTGGTAAATGGGAAAGGGACTTGAGCTTGTATATTTCTTTTCTAGTCTTCTGACTACTCAAAGCTCTTTTACACCGCAGGTCACACCTACACATTCACACACTGATGGTAGAGGCCGCTGAGTAAAGAGTCCATCAGTATTAACTCATCCATTCATACACATTCACACACTGATGGTAGAGGCCGCTGAGTAAAGAGTCCATCAGTATTAACTCATCCATTCATACACATTCACACACTGATGGTAGAGGCTGCTAAGTAAAGAGTCCATCAGTATTAACTCATCCATTCATACACATTCACACACTGATGGTAGAGGCTGCTAAGTAAAGAGTCCATCAGTATTAACTCATCCATTCATATGGACCTGATGGTCTCTTTACTCAGCAGCCTCTACCATCAGTGTGTGAATGTGTATGAATGGATGAGTTAATACTGATGGACTCTTTACTCAGCAGCCTCTACCATCAGTGTGTGAATGTGTATGAATGGATGAGTTAATACTGATGGACTCTTTACTCAGCAGCCTCTACCATCAGTGTGTGAATGTGTATGAATGGATGAGTTAATACTGATGGACTCTTTACTCAGCAGCCTCTACCATCAGTGTGTGAATGTGTATGAATGGATGAGTTAATACTGATGGATTCTTTCACGAGTTCAATTTTACACCTAAGTCATTTCCAAAATCCCGTTTATCACCAGTAACAAGTCTGCATTGTTTGTCGTTGTTGCACCGTGTTCTGAAGGGACACATTTTATTTGGAGAAGTTTCCTTTCCTGTCATTCCCTGATCAGGCAGTTCAATCTTTGTCAATTTTTATTTGTATAGAGCTTAGCCTGAAGGCAAACCCCTCGATTACAGGTAGATATTTGTTCCAACCCTCACCTTTGGTCATGAGCTTTGGGTAGTAACAGGAAAAATAAGATTGCAGATAGTGGTCAAAATGAGTTTCCTCCAAAAGGGTGGGTGGGCTCTCAGCCTTGGAGATAGGGTGAGGAGCTCGGAGTAGAACCTTCTGTATTGAAAGGAGTCAGTTAAAGTAGTTCTGGGATCTGATGAGGATCCCTCCTGGACGCCTCCCTCTGGAGGTTTCGTGGGTACGCCCAATTTAAAGGAGACCCTGTCGTAGACCTAGAGTTTGCTGGAGGGATTATTTATCCTGTCTGGCCTTGTAACGCATCAGAATCCCCCATGAGGAGCTGGAAAACATTGTTGGGTAGAGCAAAGTCTGGTTTGACTTACTCGCCTTCTACCACCGCGACCTGTCCTCGGATAAGCAGAAGAAAATGGATGAATGGAATGGACTTCACAAAAAGAGCAGGTCTAGACTGTACTCGTGGTTAAGGGTTCTGTTTATGTCAGTGAGGATCTGACGCAGCTAGAGTATTTCTTTCTGTAAACATTTTGTTACTGCTGGAGAGGACGTTGATGAGACTAGAGCTTGTGAGGCTTCAAACCAAAACAATTAGCTTAAAAAGGAAAAGCTCTCGTCAAGCTCTAACTCCACTGGAGCTCAGAAACAGTTCAACACAGCTCAAATAAGATGGAGTTTGGAGCTGACATGTTAAAAGGAAACACATTAGCATCAGTCAGTATGAGGCACTTTGAAAGTGTTGTGTGATTTGTGCCAAGAGTCTTGGAGGTGTATCTAATCACTGCCTGCTCGATCTACTCATTACAGAGTCAAACTCACTTCTCATTATGAGTGCTGAATGTCAGTGAATCACTGTTTATACCAAAAAGAAAAGGAGAGACTGAGATGAGGAAAAGCAAAGAAGGAAAGCTGGTTTTTGATACTGCTCCTAGGACAAAAGGCCCGATGTCTGCTGGACTTCATATAATCAAACCTCCTGTAGACCATGTTTCTACACTTCACCCTGTATTCCCGCACATGAACTCCTCGCTGTCAGGTGTGTTTGCCACTACATTCAAGTAAGCTCGGGTCACCTCAATGCTTTAAAAACCCAGCTCAGGTTGAACACTATGCATTGGTTTCACTTCTACTCTCCCTGTCAAAAATACTGAATCAAGTCTCTGAACTCTAAGAACATTCAGTTCAACCCAAGTCAGCTTTAGCAGGGCCACTCTACCATGACTGTACTGCTGTGGGAAACTGATTCACTGCTCAGCTCTATAGTCCATCAACTGCCTTTAACCACCAAATCTTCCTCTCCACACTCTGAACTTGGTATCTCAGGATCGGTTCATGTCCTACCTCTTAGGGAGATCTTTAAGAGTGTCTTGGAAAGAAGACGTGTCCAAACCCGCACAGCTTGTCCACATGGGATCCACCCAGATCTCTGCAACCTTAAATCAAAATATACAGCTTGG
>NC_083619.1:2652273-2677273 GCF_963584025.1 Labrus mixtus
CTTGATTGACGAGCCGTCCACTGCTGATGACAACACTCTGCTGCTCTCCTTCCCAGGTAGGAAACACAAATACACCAAACAGAAAGCCCACCTGTCTCTCTACCTGATTGTTGTGAAGGTGATATCTCTCAAACACATCAAGCATAGTTCAGGTGGTCGAAGGTCGGCAGGAAGTGGGCAGCAGGAAGTGGGCGGCAGTAGCTCAGTCTATAGGGACTTGGGTTGGGAACCGGAGTGTCGCTGGTTCAAGTCCCGGTGCAGACCAAATATGGAAGTTGGTCTGGTAACTGGAGAGGTGCCAGATCACCTCCTGAGCACTGCCAAGGTACCCTTGAGCAAGGCACCAAACCCCCTCCCCACCATCAGCTCAGGAGCGCCCGCTGTGGGCAGCTCCGTCACTCTGACATCTCTCCATTAGTGCATGTCCATAGGATCCTGTTTGTGTGCATGTGTGTGTATATTTCAGCCTATGTGTGTTCATGACTTACAGATTGTGAAAAACTGAAATTTCCCCTTCCGGGGATCAATAAAAGTAAATCTTAATCTTTGTCAAAGTCTCTATGACCTCCCCTACAGCTTCTTTGTCCATGGCTCAAGAATTGTATTTATTTATTTATTGAACCAGGAGAACCTCATTGAGATTAAGAATTAACTATGAATATGAAAAGTGTGAAACAATGTCACCCAAATGTCTGACAGAATAAAGAGAGGAAGTGATGATACTAAAAGGGTCAAAAGGACGACTTCACTGTGACGTCATCACGTCCTGTAACCTGGAGAGGTTCATTGTTACGTTTGAAGTAGTGTCTGAATGGAAAAAGCCTCAACCTGTCGTGATCGTGTTCAGGATCTTCTGACATCACATGCTCTTCAGAGAGACGATGGTCACATGGTTACACGAGGCCCTGGTCAGTCTGCTCTTTCAAGTTTCAGAGGTGTAATTGAAAGAGGCGTAAAGAGGCGAGATGGTTTCAGCTGATCCAGTGGGGGGGAGCGCAGCTGTGTGTGTGTGTGCTCATCTGACTGTGTGTGTATGCGGAGTTCCCGCTGTGCTGTGTTTAAGAAATGCAATGTGAATTTACAGAAGGGACACCGATAATATCAATATGAACGTACAAAGATGTAATGAGGAAAAAGCAGTCTGAAGAGGGTTACTGTCCTGATGGATGTTTACCGTCATTGTAATGGTTAATGAAGGCAGATCATTTAAAGGCAGTGGGGGCACATCACAATGGTTCGACCTCCTTACACAACAGTTATCAATGGAACAACAATCAGCCACACTCAAAAACCAACAAAATATATGGTAACACTTTATATTAAGGTGCTTGTAATAAACATTAATAACAGGTAATAAGTCACTTATAAGACCTTATTGGATTCTTATTAACACAAATAAGACTATATAAGTGTTAATATAGGCATAATTAACACATTTATTATGTCTTATAAGACACTTATAGGCTCTTATTAGAAATGTACTGACACTTTATATACCGTCATAAACATTAATAAGATGTTTATTAACATTAATAAGACGTCATGAGGGTTATTTAAACTATAAATGAATTTATAATTGGCTTGTAAGATATTAATTAACACAAAGAAACTTGTTTATAGACCACTGTTAATAAGTGCATAATAATTTATTAATATTTCTAAGTAGTGTTCCCACTTTAGATCCAGTACCTGCAGAGGAGCTTTATTAACTTTAATTTATTAATCTTTATAAGGCATTAATATGAACCTAATAAAGTCTTATCAATGTTAATAAACATCTTGTGAAAGTTGATAAGTTGTCTATAAACAAGTTTCTTTGTGTTAATTAATATCGTACAAGCCAATTATAAATTAATTTATAGTTTAATTAACACTCATGAAGTCTTATTAATGTTCATAAACATCTTATTAATGTTTATGACTGTATATAACGTGTTAATACGTTTCTAATAAGAGCCTATAAGTGACTTATTACCTGTTATTTATGCTTATTACAAGCACCTTAATATAAAGTGTTACCAAATATACTCCACAATTCTCACCACCATTTTGATGAGTTGATGCCACAGCAGAACCAGGCGGGTAAACGAGGAGGAGAGAGGAAATCAGCACAACAATTTTAATATCATTTACAAACATTCTGTATTTGGCAATCATCATGTTAGCACCCTACAAAGTGAAAAACAAAACAAAAACGTGTACAACCTATCCCACCAGTTTGATTTTACATAATTGTGTTACTACACTGTCCCCATGTTTTTCTTTGTCCTGTTTGCTCATTTACTTATTTTGTCCCTCTTTCTAATTCATTCATTTTATTTACTGACCCTTTTCCTTTTGTTTTGTTTGTTTGTTTTTGTCTAAATCTGCTTGCAAAACTGTATTGTACCACAGTTCCCCTCTTGTTTGTATCTCTTTTTTTTCGTGTGTGTGTGAGTATGTGTATGCACGTTTTGGTGAAAGTAAAAAAGAAAAAAGGCAGTGATTTATTGAAATAAAAAAATAATGATGAGACTGTTGCTCTTCTTTTAAGGGAGCTCTGTATTTCAGGTCCATAAAAAGCCTGCTTCTGTATCCATCTGTTCACAGGCAGCCAGAGTGTTCCTTCTGCAGCGCTGCCGGAAGACGCCCCCTACCTGCTACTGGAGGAATTACACTACAACCAGACACACTTATACACACACTCCCTAACCCAGTCAAACACACACTCCGTCAACCACACACTCACTGACACACATGTTGACACACCGTCCTCCACAGACACTAAAGTGCACACAGTTCCTGACACACACTCAGACACACACACTGCCGTCCTGGTGCAGCTGCATCAGGTGTCTGCGGTCCAGGCAGCCGGTACAGAGAGGTGTGTGTCACTGACATGTCACATGTTTTGTGTTTTTAAAATTATACTTCAACACTCTTCTTAAGTCATGATTTTTTTTTTTTAATCACTTAAAGCATTTCTGTTTAAATCTTTTCAGTGACAGCTGAGGTTTGTTTTATGACACGATGTTCCTTTCCTCCTCTAACCAAACGAGAATCTTTATTTGTGGGTTCTTTTAAGTGTTGAATATCAGGTGTGAGATGTGTGCCTGTCTGTCTCTGTGTCTGCAGTAATGACTTTGATGTGGGTCTGGATCCAGATGTGAGTCTGGCAGACATGTATCGCTGGAAGATTTCTGCTTATGCTCCATGCAGCTCCACCTGTACAACAGGTAAACACATAAACACTTTAATTTATTTACATAATTAACTGTTTCATAACATCATGTTGCTGTGCCAATCTGTGAATTTGAACTCTGGGCCCTGGATGTCACACAGACACACAGTACAAAGAAGAGCTGCATAAAAACAGAACATTTGTTTGGAGCTGCAGACAGGTTTATTTGTTCTTTTGAGTGAAACCTCCCCCTCTCTGTCTCTGTCTCTCTCTCTCCCTCTCTCTCTCCCTCTCTCTCCCTCTCTCTCTCTCTCTCTCTCTCTCCTCCTCTCTCTCTCTCCCCCTCTCTCTCTCCCTGTCTCTCTCTCTCCCTCTCTCACTCCCTCTCTCACTCCCCCCCTCTCTCCCTCTCTCTCTCGCTCCTTCATGGCAGTTTTGGGCTCTGGGAGTTAGCATACTAGTCAAACAGTGATTGCAGTAAAGCTACATTGTGCAGCTTCTTTAAACATGTTGTTTTTGTATCTCCAGGTATTACTACTAGTTACGCCCTCTGTGTGCGCTATGATGGAACTGAAGTGGACGACAGTTATTGTGACTCTCTGGCCAGACCGGAGCCCACACACGAGTTTTGCACCGGAAAGGAGTGTCCTCCAAGGTACTGTCATCACTGTCCTCTCTGTCCTCACTGTCCTCTCTGTCCTCATTGTCCTCTCTGTTCTCGATGTTCTCACTGTCCTCACTGTCCTTTCTGTCCTCACTGTCTTCACTCCTGATTGTCCTCATTCCTGATTGTCTTCACTCCTCATCAGTGTCCTCACTGTCCTCACTGTTGTGACTGTCCTCATTTTCCTTACTCCCAATTGCCCTCACTGTCCTCTATATCCAACACTGTCCTCACTGCCCTTACTGAGGCACAGTACTAACATGTGACTTGTCATATTAGTATAAAAACTGCTACATCGAGCTAACTCTTCCTAATTCCTCCAAAGATGCATAACGCAGCCCTAAACCTGCATTACATATCAATGGGCTATGTTTGATCTAAAACAATAAACCTGCTGCCCCTCCTCTCCTCAGGTGGGAGACGAGTGGATGGAGTGAGTGCTCTCGAACCTGTGGGGAGGGCGTTCAGTATCGAACCGTGCGCTGCTGGAAGATGCTTTCACCCGGCCTCGATTCTTCCGTCTACGATTCACTGTGTTTGTCACATGACCTCCACAAACCAGCTAATAGGAAGGTCTGCCTGGGCCAGAGCTGTGGACCCCAGTGGGAGGTGTCTGAGTGGTCAGAGGTAACACAGCAGCAGCAACAGGCGACATGTTTCTGTTTGAGGGATTTGGATTCTAAATAATTAGTTTTTTTTTCCTGGTAATAAAAGTCAAACAAACTCTAAATGATATGTTCTTCAAATCTTAAAGAAGCTCAAAGCTACCAAACGTTTAAAAAAAAAAGATCTGCCAGTAAGTATCCATTATTCCACATCAGTATCAAACAGTGTAAATAAGCATTACATCAAACTGAAATTTAAATATAAGACTGAAAAACAACAACAGTAACGGTTTGTTAACTTTTGAGTTTCTGGGAAAGTAGCACAACAACACATTACAACCCTTATATTTAGGTGTCCCCTGAACATCTACAGAGGTAGGCTGCTTTTTTAACCTTTATTTAACCAGGAAAGAAAACTCATTTTTCAAGAGTTTGCTGGCCAAGACAGGCGGCAGCCCAATGAACAGAGTTTCACACAGACAACGAGCAGCCAAACATTCAAACACAAAAATACATCATTAGGCATTAAAAAACTCATCTGAACAGCAAACGTTTGTCAAAATCATCCACCAACACATCAGGGAGAACATCTACAGCCAGATGTCTTTTAACCTCCTCTTAAAAGCGTCCAATGTTAGAAGCTCGTTAAGTTTCAGCTTTTTTTGTAATTCGTACCATGCAAAGGAAGCAGCAAACTTAAACGCCTTCTTCCCCAGTTCTTATCAAAGTGAGCTTCAGGCTACACATCGATGTGGTTCGCAGAAGCAAATGAGGTTGGAACAAAGGCTTTTCAACTATTATATGCTTACTCTTATTGGTTCAGGTATTGGTTCGAAAATGCCACCGTTTTAGCACAATTGCTTGTTTAGGTAATAATACCTCTATTGGGCGGCAGTAGCTCAGTCTGTAGGGACTTGGGTTGGGAATCGGAGGGTCACTGGTTCAAGTCCCGGCACGGACCAAAGTCCAGAAATTGGTCTGGTAGCTGGAGAGGTGCCAGTCCACTTCCTGAGCACTGCCGACGTGCTCTTGAGCAAGGCACCTAACCCCCCCCCCCCCCCCACCAGCTCAGGAGCGCCCGCTGTGGGCAGCCCCCTCACTCTGAGACCTCTCCATTAGTGCATGTCCACAGGATCATGTTTGTGCATGTTTGTGTGTATTTCAGCCTATGTTTGTGTAGCATGTTCACTAGACAGAGTGTTTAAAAACCTCGTGGGATCAATAAAGTATAAGTTATTATTATTAAACATGCACAGACACACTGGTTCTCTCACTGAAAACAGCTGAGCTCCGTGTGTGTTGAAAACTCAAAACAGAAATCTCTGCAGTAATTACTCCTCTCTTCTCCTCGTGTAGCAGCATTATAAACTAGTTTATTACATGTTAGTCACCTCTTGTTCTCTTTAGTTCTTCATGGTCTGTGTTATAGTGTTAACATGTGTGTTAACACTGTGTGTGTGTGTGTGTGTGTGTGTGTGTGTGTGTGTGTGTGTGTGTGTGTGTGTGTCTCAGTGTTCTGCACGGTGTGGCTCTCGGGGAGTTCGTAGTCGAGAGGTCCGTTGCTCAATGGAAATAAGACTCTGCAACAGATCCTCTCAGCCAATAGAAAGCCAGGAATGTGAAGGCCCGCCCTGTGACAGAAGATGGACAGTCACTGACTGGGGACCTGTGAGTAAATTAACACACACACACACACACACACACACACACTAAAGATACAATACTGGAGGTCATGTCAACGTGTGTGTGTGTGTGTGTCTAACTGTGTGTGTGCGTGTGTCTGTGTGTCTGTGTGTCTCAGTGCTCGGGTGTGTGTGGCGAGGGGCGGATGGTCCGTGCTGTGATGTGTCGATCATCAGGTGGGGTTGTGATGTCAGAGGAGCAGTGCGACCAATCCCTGCGCCCGCTGGCCATCCATCCCTGTGGAGACAGAGATTGCGCCCCCCATTGGGTGGAACAAGAGTGGCAACAGGTAAAACGTTGAACTGAAAACAGTTCATAAAAACATTTTTTATTGATATTTCAACACAACATACAAAAAAACTAGAAAAAGAAGAATGTGGCTCACAGATACAGAAACATGTAAATATGCTTCACATCATGCAAACAGAAACACAAACTCCATCCAACTCTCCCATCACAGGAGAAGAAATAACCACAAGTATGAAGAAAGCAAAAAAGACAGAGAATCATACTCAAGTGTGACTTCAGGTCCACTGAGTCACAGTTTGGATTCAGTTTTGAACAGTTATAGAAACAGTGAGGTAGCAGCTTGACGTGTGTGAACTTGTGATGTTGGGGGATAAATGAGAGGAAATATGCTCAAAGTCATCACACTCACTCAATTTGTAATCTGAAAGACCCCACATTGAGTCCACTTTCCCATGTGTCCTTTAACTGACCTGTGCACGTGTGTGTGTGTGTGTGTGTGTGTGTGTGTTTGTGTGCCAGTGTAATGCTACTTGTGGGCGTGGCGTGCGGCAGCGTCAGGTGGTGTGCTCGGGCCTGGAAGGCGGTGTGTTCAAAGAGTTTCCAGAAAGCAGCTGTGATCAGAGCAACAGACCAGAGAGCAGCTCGTCCTGCTTCCAGAGACCCTGCTCCAAGTGGTTCACCACATCCTGGTCCCAGGTAACTAAGTCCAGAGTCAGATTATGTACTTTAAAAATGATGTTCAGGAGATCCAGCTCTTGGTTTTGGTTAAAAAAAATAATAATCTAAATTCCCTGTCTGCTCTTCCCCCCCCTCAGTGCAGTAAGACCTGTGGGAGCGGCGTCCAGGTTCGAGAGGTGAAGTGTTACCAGGGGGAGGAGCTTGTTACTCGGGGCCACAGCTGTGACTCTGCTCTGAAGCCAGAGGCCCGGCAGAGCTGTGAGATCCAGAGCTGTCCGACAGAGGCTCCAGGTGCTACAACAAACACAACCTGATGCAACATGTGTGCTACACTTTCAGCTCCGACATGCGTCACTCTCACAAAGTGTTTTTCTAACACTGTTTTTCTCTTCTTCTTCTTCTTCTTCTTCTTCTTCTTCTTCTTCTTCTTCTTCTTCTTCTTCTTCTTCTTCTCGTGTGTGTGCTATCAGCAGCTGCGCCGGCTGCGTCAGTAGCCGTAGACGACTCCTGCCAAGACAAACCTACAGCAAACTGTGCCCTGGTCCTGAAGGTGAAACTGTGCTCTCACTGGTACTACAGGAAGGCCTGCTGCCAGTCCTGTAAGGCACCGAGACCCTGAAGTCTGAACTGAAACCACTCACCTCAAACCACTGGTACCCCGAGGTCACATGGTGCTACACAGAACCTGCTGCTAGAAATGTACGGCCTCATGACATTTACCTTTTTACTCCTCCTCCTGCCACTGAGGTCAGAGGTCACCCTGTGGTCACTGTCCTCACCGCCTGTCCCTAAATGTTATAAATTCTGGTTCCTCCCAAATGTCAAATCTGGTTTTGCATAATTATGTTGCGTGTCATCCCCCTTTATGTTTTAAAAAGTATATATGAATCAATCCCACTGCTTCCTCATAGAGTTCTCAGTCAAATAGTATTCAAGACAAAGTTTCCGTTTCCTGTAGCAACAACCTGAATCGACCGTACGTCTCTTTACTGCTCCACCCTTGTTAATGTGAACATAGACTCACTTCAGGTCACAACGTGCTGCCTGCTCACCTGTTTGTGTTACACGGAAGAAGAAGCAAACCATTCCGAGTTTAGAAACATGAATAAAGGTCATAATTATTATAATGCTCTCTGGAGATATTTCTTTATTTGTTGCATGTCCCTGAAAGTGAATCTCCTTCCATTGCTAGAAGTTACTTCAGTTTTTCTTTTTTTATTACCCCCCTCCCCCCCTCTTTTTTATTATTATTTTTTTTATATTTTGGGTCCAAGTGAATAAGGGTTAAGGAAATGAAGGATCGCCCCAGAAAGTTGCATCAACGAGCAGCTGAACAGTGAAATCCTCCTGATCCAATTCAGCAACATCAACACATCCACTAAGAGCTGCTGTTTTTTCCCTGACAGGCTCAGATTGGTGTTTCTAAGACTACAGACTACCTCCAGACTACATTTACAAAAACAGTCCTTTAAGCTCAGGAGGCGCTGCTCTACTGCTGTCATTTTTCCTTTTCAGTGAATCTTTGGTATTTTTGATATTCAGTAATGCCAACACACAATAACACGAGCATAAATAAAACAGTCGTTGCAGTGTTGGCCAGAACCTTCTTGTTTTAGGAGGTCAAAAAGAGATACTGTGTCTTGTAGTTAAAGTCTTATTATGCCACTTTCAGATCAAAACAAATGCTCACTACGGACACACCTCCGTCCTGTTTCACTAACAGCGTTCTGTAAGGCAGAGGAAGCAGACAAGAGTTGCTGATTCTGCAGTCAAGTAATGAGATGCATCTCAAAGTCGATTGGGGAGTTAAGTCTTTTCGTTGGTTTGGAAAGGCTGTTGGATTTTGAGTTACACTCTGTCATTGTTCCACTAGTAACAGCGTCCCTGAGTGGACGGGACCGTCTCTCGCCCCCCCCATAGAGGGAGGGGCTTCAATCAGGGAAAAAGAAACGTGTGAAACAAGTCTAAGCCTCCGAGTGAAACATAAACAAGCTGAAGGAAGCTCCGCCCCGTCTGTGTGAACACAGACCAGAGATCAACAAATCCAGAGGGAGTTTGACGCCACTCTCTTTTTAGGAAGTCATCGCTCCACTTTATAGTTTCACTAATATGATTTTTATATCAATATTAAGAATGTTGCATATTATGCCTTTTATAGCAACAATATGTAACTTTTCCACCTTAAAAATAGTTGTTTTAAAGATCAATGTAATAGCACAATAACTTCCAGTATGTAGGATGGCGTCTCTCTCATGTCCACAGAGTGCTCCAGTCACCTGTTTTCTGCACTATGTAACCTTAGCAACAGGCCGAGGTCATCTCATAAGAAGTGTGTGTGGCTATACGGCTCTACTTCACTCAGCAGCCTTCAGTTACAATAAGAAGCCACTCGTCTCTGTACTGTTTGAAACAACGGTTGAGGCTAAGAGGAAGAGGACGGATGAAGCTCAGAGGAGGGAAAGAGAAGAAGCCGGAGTAGAGGAAACATTGGACAGGCTTTTACATAATGGCCTTTACTAAACAGCAGTCTGCAAATCTGACGCTATGATGCTGTCACACTACTGCCCAACAAGTAGGTAAGCTCTAAGGGCAGAGTATTATTCAGAACGGATTGAGCCGTAATGTTAGCATGTATCGTTAGCGCTAGTCATCGTTGGCAGGAAGTCGTCCAACCCGAGTTATGTTTCAGGTTTGATACAAATAAATCAATAAATCAATCTGACACCAAGAAGTTGTCTCTTTCCTCTTCGATCTTTAAGTTAGCTTCATAAGTTTGGAACCTTTACAAACCTATCTCAGCTAGTATATCATCAATGAGCCTCTCCAATGTAGACATTTATCCACGGCCTATAGTCGTCATGGTAACAGTTGAATACACATGCTAACAGTTTGATAACAACGGGCTGAAGGTGCTAGCAGAGTCAGATTATCTAGTAGCTAGTCTTTCAGCTATAAGTGAGACGGTATGACAGCTTTGAAACACTGAACATAAAGGCATTCGTCCTCTGGTTAACCTTTACATTTTTAAAGATGTGTGAGATGATTATTGACTTTATCTTTAGGAAGTCCAGATTACTTCAGGAGAACTTCCCTCCTGAGGGATTCTGAGTCATCAGTGGTCCTAAATGTAATCTTCGCTGCTGTTTTTGATATTTGTTGACTCTTACAAACATACAGAATTTACAAAAATAAGCCCATTTGTCGAGCGTCTGCATCTGCTTGTGATTTGAGCTCCAAACGCTGCGGAAACACAACAAAGCTCCTCCTGAGAACTTTCAGGAACATGGGCGGAGAAGATTGAATAAGGAGAGGAAAAACACAAACTGAGGAACAGGACAACCGATGAATAAGAGAAAAGCTTAAATTTCAGAGTAACCATAGAAACCCACGCTGGGGGTTGAATGGTTACCCAAAAGAGGAGGTAGACTATACGCTGGTTTTACCTGAAGGACCATTTAACAGAACACACTAATTACAAATCTCACCTGTAACCTGACCTGTTTCTCTGTCCCAATGTGTTGTTTACTGTGAACAATTCACATTGCCATGGTAACAGGAAGAGGGGTCCCAATGGATGACGGCTGGGTGAAAGCACATTACACACCTGAACGCTCACAGATCACTCACCTGATCAGCTCTCCACAACACGCAAGGAGTCGTTCACTGACAGACGGCACTTCAGCTTTTTATCATTTCTATAAACTCATAAACAGTGAAGAAAGTGCGTGTGTGTGTGTGTGTGCAGGACACAGCTCCAAACATGGTGAGTACTTCACGATCATCTTTGTCTACAGAGATATGTTCACACTAAGAGACGGGATTCAGAGTCTAACTTAAACTGTGTTGAAATATCGATGATGTGATATTAAAGTCAGCGCTGACTTCAGTTTCCATGACGACACGTTGACAGACTTCAGTGTTTCTCCTCAACTGTCTTCAGATCACAGCGTTAGGATGACATGTTAGAAGCTCAGGAGGCGAGTCAAGTGATGAGTATTAATACAAAGAACAATGACAAACTAATATTACTGTTATTAATAATAATTTTAAATTAGACAAGTGTGACTCGTTGTTGTAAACACTGAAACGCTATCATTTCACTGCAAAGAACAAATATTTGATTCAAGAACAGACGTGCCAATAACTGATGTTGGAGATGTCAGACAGGACCAGGAACATTTTCACTGCACTTTGGGAATGTAAACTTGTAAAACCCATTTTGGGACAAAGTGGTAGGACACAGAGGTAAGGGTATGACGATACCTAAATCAGGGGATCAAACAGACAAAAGTTTCAAAATATGACCTTGTTGTGATAAATGTAGGGGGTTTAGATTATGGAAAAGTACGACCCCCCCCCACCACCGACGATTTAAGCAATGGATGGAACTTATGTCAGAAATAGTGTCTTACAAACCAGTGTTAGCCAGAATCAATAATGAAGGTGAGAACTTCCAGAGGTTATGGGGACACTTTTGTGCTTATACATGTCGTACCATTGTAATGATACAAATGTGTTACTGTGGTTACTGAACTGAAGACTCACTTATTACGGGACATATTATAGTCTGCTTTGTCTGTTGAATGTTAAAAAAAACTAAAGATAAATATATAATATTCACAGCTAGACAAATAAACATCTTCATTTTAGAAGTATTATTTCTAAAGTATGTTTAAGATATGAAGGCTTATAGGACAGCTGAAATCTGGTGACCAAATTCCCTCCAGAATCAATAAAGTATTTCTGATTTTGATCACATGATTCACACAGAAAATATCTCATTTTACACTATCATCATTTAAAGGGAACATTCATGTCCTTTTTTGATTGTTTGTCATATCGAATGTTGACATCTAATCAGTTAGAAAATGTTTATGAACTGAGATGATAATGCTGAGGAGCCGTCAGCGTGTTGACGACGCTGAGACAGAAGACAAGACTGAAAGATTTTTCTAAAAATCAGTTTCTGTCAGGATGATGATTCAACATCAACACAACACAACAAGTGTGATACATCATTCAAAGCATAAATATCAGCAGGAAAGAAGTGATTTAAATCTTTGCTATAAACTGTGAAGCGATCTGCCCGAGGAGGTCAGCTGAGTTTAAATCACCTTCTTCAGACAAACGTTTACCGGCCAGCCTTCTGATATTAGTTTAACTTTCATTATTCATTTGAGTCATTGTTTTAGGATTGCTTTCCCTGTAAAGCACTTTGTAACTTGATTTTAAAAAGTAAGTTTATAGGCTATTTATTGTTAGGATCTTATATTTACTCAAAGGAATGGAAACCTGTCAGGACCGGCTGCGTCTCTCTTCAGCTCGCTGTCAAAGTCTGTGTAGATAACTGTGATTGTTTTGATATTAAACTGATAAACACATGATGATGATGATGTCATATCAAACAATTAAAGTCTGTCTGTGTCTGTCTGTCTGTCTGTCTGTGTGTCTGTGTGTCTGTCTGTGTGTCTGTCTGTCTGTCTGTCTGTCTGTCTGTCTGTGTGTGTCTGTCTGTCTGTCTGTCTGTCTGTCTGTGTGTCTGTGTGTCTGTGTGTCTGTCTGTGTGTCTGTCTGTGTGTGTGTGTGTCTGTCTGTGTGTCTGTCTGTGTGTGTGTGTGTGTCTGTCTGTGTGTGTGTCTGTCTGTCTGTCTGTCTGTCTGTGTGTGTGTGTGTGTGTGTGTGTGTGTGTGTGTCTGTCTGTGTGTGTGTGTGTGTGTGTGTGTCTGTCTGTCTGTCTTCATGTCTGTCTGTCTGTCTGCCTGTCTGTCTTCATGCCTGTCTGTCTGTCTGTTGCAGGTCTCTCTCACAGCCCTCAGGTTGTTTGCAGTGTTGGTGTGTGTGTGCTGTGTCGAGGAGTGTGTGTGCTTCCCTAACGGCTCAGTGGCGTTCTCCTGTGGCAGCTTGATGCCGGTACACCCACCCTTCACCCCCTCCACTAGCAGCCCCCCCTTCATGGTGTCCACCTCCAGCACCACCTACAGGCCTGGAGGAGTCATCACAGGTATTCCCTCACCCCCTTCACCCTCTGACCTCCACATCTGAACTGACCCCCCGCCTCCTCCCCCCTCAGGTCTTCCTGACTCCACCTCTCCACTGTGGGGTGGGGTTGTGTGTAACAGTTCACAGGTGAAAGAATCCCGTCCTTTCTGTATCACAGTAACATGACCCTCTCTTTCTCTCTCCTTGCAGTGATGTTGGAAGTGGAGACAAGCAGCTCCACAGAGTTTCAGGGTTTCATGTTACAGGCCAGGAGCAGGGGCGGAAACGGTAACAAAAAAAAAAGTCTACAAAGTTTGTTTAAATGTAGGCATCACTGTGGATTAGAAATGATTGACTGTAGTACTGAGATGTTTGTCCGTGGATTACTGTAAAACCTGTAAATGTGGCTGCAGTTCCTTCAGCGTGCACTAGAGGGTGTCTGCCTGCAGTAAGTCCGTCCCCATAGAGCCCCATGTTAAAATGTTCAATTTTACAGCTGCAGTTCCTCCAGTGTCCACTAGAGTCTGTCTCCTGCAGTGAGTCAGTCCCCATAGAACCCCATGTTAAAATGTCCAACTTTACAGCTGCAGTTCCTTCAGTGTCCACTAGAGTCTGTCTCCTGCAGTGAGTCAGTCCCCATAGAGCCCCATGTTAAAATGTCCAACTTTACAGCTGCAGTTCCTCCAGTGTCCACTAGAGTCTGTCTCCTGCAGTGAGTCAGTCCCCATAGAGCCCCATGTTAAAATGTCCAACTTTACAGCACAAATTAACATGTTTACAGCCCGGTACAAAAAACTATTTGGGTCCTCATTTCTCTTTTCATGACATGTATACGGGCTGAACTTGTTTACATTATTGGAAGGCTAAAGTGATTAATAATTAGGGGGTGTGGCCTCTTTGAGTGACAGGCAGGAGCTGCTAGCTGTCTACAAGGTGTCGCTTCAGAGTATTCAGCCACTGAACTGTAACCTCTGGGTCTTTTTTTGTGCTGTTATTAAATTATATGGAACAAATGATCTGGCTTGCTTTGCAGTTTGTTGTAGTAAGAGACCGTGCAGCAAGTGTGTCTAGTACTGTCGTATCATGTCTTATCTTATCAAAATTAGCAACAACAAGTAGAAGTGTGCTGTAAATCTAAAGACAAAGAAACCGAAAGCACAGATGTGTGGTCAAACTCTGGAGGTTGAACAAAGACACACCGGGATGTTTCTCATCCTGCTGATTACTCTGCTGACCAGTCTGCAGCAGCAGTAAAGTGTATAATGCAGAGGGGCCGTCACAGTTAGCTCCAATCAGCAGGTGTATCTGTGCTCACAGAACTAGTCCCAGGCGTAGACCCTGCTCTGATAACTTTATGTCTTTATTAAACCTGATTCAGGCCCTCGTCTCAGTATTTGTTTTACATTTAGAACAACAGGAACTACTTTGGATATTTATTTTCCCAAAGGAGTTGACAAATGGGACAAATCATGAGGATGTGTTTTGTATGATTTGTGGAGATTTGTTTATTCATGAACTCTTTGCATCTTGCTTCCAGCCGAGCTGTGGCCTGTGGGGAAGTTCACCAACATCGACCCCTCCCTGTTCACGGCTCTGCACTGTCAGGATCAGCAGGTAAAAACAAAATAATTTTGCTTCAACAATCATATTAATGTGAAACTCTTTTTAGTGTTGCTGTGGCGACGTGGAAGGACACTACTCTCACAATCATATCATGCAGCTGTTGTTAATATCTTACTAATAAGTACACTGAAGGACAAAGACTCAACAGTTGATATGGAAGGGGTGCTGTTGGCGCGGTGGTTGGGTGTGCGGAGGCCGCGGTCCTCCGGGCGGCCCAAGTTTCGGGTCCGACCTGTGGCTCCTTTCCCGCATGTCGTTCCCTACTCTCTCTCTCCCTGGTTTCCAGTTCTGTCCACTGTCCTATCTCTCTTATAAAGACATAAAATGCCCAAAAATAAATCTTACAATAAAAATACAAAAAAAAACAGTTGCTATGAAGCATGTCGTCAAGAACATACCTGTGTGTGTGTGTGTGTGTGTGTGTGTGTGTGTGCAGAACTCGACTGTCAGTCAGGCAACAGGAACGAAGAAGATAAAGGTGGCGGTGACTTGGGAAGCTCCTAATAACTACGGAGATATCTACTTCAGGTAATCAGGATCCATACCTGTGTCACGTTTCACAGCACATATGCACTGACTCCGGCTGACCTCCTCGCTGTGTTGATGTTGTTGTTGTTGACAGTGCGACTGTGGTCCAGGACTACAAAACATTCTGGGTTGGGCTGAACAGCAGCCTTCTGAGACGGGACAGCAGCTCTGCAGCGGGACGAGTGAGTACTGACTGACTGACTGACTGTTCAGAGAAGGAACACGACTTCATTAGTATTTTTGTGAAGACGGTAGTAATGGTAGAAGTAGTGCTGTAACTTAAGGTTTAAAGTCCCGGCTCTATGAAGAGTCCCTCTGAAGGACATTTCCACCGGCTGTTTGTGTGCAACGCTAACTTAGGCTAACTTCATAATATTAAGCTCATATCATTCTGACTTTAAATTAAAGAACATAATAAGAAACATCCGCCCCTGTGTGTAATTCAATTGGATGGGAAATGTCCCTCTGCTTCTCCTTCATCCATGTGGCTCTGACTTCTCCCTGTCGCTCACAGACATCACGTTCACTCGTCGCCTCTTCTCCACACTCCAGTTTCCCTCTTTGTCTGTTTTTCTTTACTTTACATCTGTCCTGTGTGATATGGACTGTGTTCTGTCTGTGTGTGCTTTGTGTTGATATGAGTGTTGATGTTAGGAATCCAGCACAATGATGTAAAATAAAAATACAATCTATCACTTTTCTAAAAGTATTTCAGCGAGAGTAATGAGCCTGGTATGAAATGTATCTGAAACCTTTTAACTTACTGTACTCCATGACGGCCCGATGAAATGATTGACGTGTCCGACCTGCACTTTGAACCTGATGTCTCTCTCTCTCTCTCTCCAGGTCTTTTCCCCCTCATTTCTGCTCTTCATCAGTCTGCTGAGTCTGCCTGTTTACTGCTAATTACACACAAATACACACATACTTACGCATGCACCCACACACATTTATGATTTAAAATGCTTTTTGATCAAACTTAACTTCTGTCTGTTTGTAACTGGACGACATAGGCAGACGATTTCTCAGGTTGATTCAAATGAAAGGGAAGCTGTTGCTGTCTGCACCTCACATCAGTGCAAGTGTCAAAGCAAAAACAGGCTGCGACAACCAACTACAACCTGCTATTTATAACAAACTTCAACCTGCTATAATCAACTACAACCTGCTATTTATAACAAACTTCAACCTGCTATAATCAACTACAACCTGCTATAACCTGCATAGGTGAGGTCAATGTTTGATCTTTTGAAGGAACCCATTTGTTTTTCTCAGACTTTCTTCGTGTTTTCAAATAATCAAAAGCGTCAGCAAGCATCATGGTCCATAAAAAGCTCCGTTCAGACAGCCGGAGTGTGAGGATTGTTGCTCCATACAGGTTTTTTTAAGATTTATTTTGGGACTTTTTATGCCTTTATTTTAGAGATAGGACAGTGGACTGAGAGAGTAAGGAATGACATGTGGAGGTCACAGGTCAGATTCAAAGATGGGCTAGCTACCCAGAGGACCACAGCCTCCGTACATGGGGTGCGTGCACCAACCACTAGGACACCAGCTCCACATGGGCACCACACTCTTTTTTGCCTTTATTGGATGTCTGAAGAAATTTGAAGAAAGACAGAAAATGTTGGGAGGAAAGAGGGGGGGATACATGCAGCAAAGGTCGGAGGTCATAGGCTATACAGCGCCCTTCATATTTTCTCTTTAATATAAACTTAGAAGCAAATATTTGGCATTTTAAAGTTTAATAAAGTCATGTCTTTAAGATTGACATTGTGTTCGATCATCACATAGAAAATGGACAGGTTGTTTTGTCCTTCCTGAAGGTGGCGCTGTTTGTATATCAGCCTGTCTGAGTTCACAGGAAGGTTTGTCTGTCTCAGACTTTGCAGGTCATCACTGCTTTATGGACATTTGTCCCGTTGTAGCTGTTCCTGTGTGAAGGAATGATTGGATGTTCATTGTTGTAATGTTTTCTTTCTTCTGAAACCACAACAGGATGTTGTTATGAGCGGAGGTTTGGTTAAGTCGAGAACTGTGAAGTTTTCTCATGTGTGATGCATGAACATGACTGAAAAAAACTGAAGTTAAGAACTTTAAAATGCTAAAAATGCATTATTTTAAAATGAGAAGGAAAATATGGAAGATAGCTGAGAATGTCATGTTTGTCCAGCTCAGTTAATTTCATATCCATAACCCATAAAATTCAAACAATAATCATGTAGAATAATAATGGAGAGCTTTTATTTCTAGGGTGACTCTTCATGTACTGATTGTCAGCTGTGTGTTCATTAAATCATTAAATACCAACTTCATGACTTTTGAATGATGTACCTGACAAAAAGCTGATTTACTATCTCTGATCATTGTTTAGTCACGATAGAAAACTTCAGCTTCATGTTTCAGCTCGATATAGAAATGTAAATGTAAAAGACTCTATAATAAAAATCAATGCAGCTACTGCAGTGTTGTGTGTGCCTGTTTTTTTCACACATCACTGACGGTGTGAACTCTAACGTGACATGTAGAATAAGGTGCCTTGATTGGACAAAAGACTCAATTTACCACATTTAGAGGACGGAAAGCAGGACTAGCTCTATATTGTGTAAAGAGTCCATCAGTGTTAACTCATCCATTCATACACATTCACACACTGATGGTAGAGGCTGCTGTGTAAAGAGTCCATCAGTATTAACTCATCCATTCATACACATTCACACACTGATGGTAGAGGCTGCTGAGTAAAGAGTCCATCAGTATTAACTCATCCATTCATACACATTCACACACTGATGGTAGAGGCTGCTGAGTAAAGAGTCCATCAGTATTAACTCATCCATTCATACACACTCACACACTGATGGTAGAGGCTGCTGTGTAAAGAGTCCATCAGTATTAACTCATCCATTCATACACATTCACACACTGATGGTAGAGGCTGCTGAGTAAAGAGTCCATCAGTATTAACTCATCCATTCATACACATTCACACACTGATGGTAGAGGCTGCTGAGTAAAGAGTCCATCACATTCACACACTGATGGTAGAGGCTGCTGAGTAAAGAGTCCATCAGTATTAACTCATCCATTCACACACTGATGGTAGAGACTGCTGAGTAAAGAGACCATCAGTATTAACTCATCCATTCATACACATTCACACACTGATGGTAGAGGCTGCTGAGTAAAGAGTCCATCTGTATTAACTCATCCATTCATACACATTCACACACTGATGGTAGAGGCTGCTGAGTAAAGAGTCCATCAGTATTAACTCATCCATTCATACACACTCACACACTGGTGGTAGAGACTGCTGTGTAAAGAGTCCATCAGTATTAACTCATCCATTCATACACATTCACACACTGATGGTAGAGGCTGCTGAGTAAAGAGTCCATCAGTATTAACTCATCCATTCATATACATTCACACACTGATGGTAGAGGCTGCTGAGTAAAGAGTCCATCAGTATTAACTCATCCATTCATACACATTCACACACTGATGGTAGAGGCTGCTGAGTAAAGAGTCCATCAGTATTAACTCATCCATTCACACACATTCACACACTGCCGACAAAGCAGCGGGAGCAACTTGAGGTTAAGTGTCTTTCCCAAGGACACATCGGACATGTAGCTGCAGGAGCTGGGGATTGAACCCTTGACCTTCTGGTTGAGAGACGAGGATGACTCTACCACTGAGCCGCAGCCTTCATCAGCATCACATTTCCACTGTAGGGAACATGACATCGACTCACTGTAATTGTTAACTTAAGATCGGCTCCTTTTTCATATTCAGGACTTGGTTTCAATCTCAGAGAAGAAACAAACATCTGAGTCATCATGTAACAGTTTATTCAGCATGGCAACTGTATCACTACACCAACAGAGTAAACAACAACAACAACAACATTACAGGACAAACACGAGTGAAACAGCAGGAACACAGACATGTGTCATACTTAAACTAATAAAACAGTGTAAAGTGACTGGACAGTGGACCGAGGGGAAGTTACTGTGTTAAAGTCTGAAGTGTCACTGTTGTGAGATGTTTGCTTGTGTTGTGTTCAAGGCAGCAGGAATTTTTAAACTCTAGCGACAGAGGAATCAAAAGAGGAACTTTCTAAATGAATTCTGCTGATTGTTTTACACGGTGTGACCTGTGACGTGCACACACACACACACACACACACACACACACACACACACACACACACACACACACACACACACACACACACACACACACACACACACACACACACACACACACACACACACACACACACACACACACACACACACACACACACACACACACAGAGCTGGTTTCTAACATTATTACACAAATAAACAGACGTAAATATTAAACTAGGTGGTAAGGCTTGTGGGGGAGCAGGTTTGATGTTGTGTGTATAAAGGCTTCAGGTGGAGGTTTTAGTAAAGTTTAGTAAAGGTCCTTTAAAGATTTAAACAGTGTTATACAAACTGATGCTACAGCTGGTGTTTGTCCGGGGACACCGGGCGTTTGTTAGAGGTAACATAAGGTGTGAATGCTCTCACAGTGACGGCTGATCTAAGGTCAGTATGAAGCACCTGCTCGAGTATAAAACGTTCAAAGTGCTTTACTCTGTAAGTGATGTTAAATATAAACACAGTTTCAAACATGAGACTATATTCAGATGTTTTAATGTTTAGATTACATTTAATGTGGTGTTGTTTTTTAGGGTCAGACTTTTATAAAGGTGGATAAAAAAAACTGAAGAGAGACTTCCTGTTTTCTGTGTTTCAGGTCTGTAGATCGTTTTAGTCGACAAAAACAAGAAGAAGAACTGATGAGCTGAAGAGCAGAGAGGTACCATCAGTCACACACACAGGATAAACACTGTGACCAGATCAGCTCAGGAGTGGCTGTTACCGTAAAACTTCAAATTATAGCCCGGGCGTTTGTTGACTTCAGTCTATGTACTGTCAATGTCAATACATGACCGGCCTTTCATTATCTTCAATCAAAACTCAGGCTCAGCAGAGGTAGGAAAGACTACAAAATGTCCACCTGGAAGAATATCTAACTGTGTACACAAGTAGGATATTAACAAAACAAATACAAGTCTCTAATTTGATGTTTCTTTTGAAGAGAGCACAGCTGGTTCACCATTATTCTGTCTCTCTTGGACAGATGTTGAAGCACATCGTTTTGTGTCTTTCTGCTTTTTCTCCTTATTTTTGACTATTTCAACACTGGGCGTCTAACTGAGAGCTGCTTTTATGCGTGAAAACGTGCAGCAACACCAGGCCTGTAGAAGGGACCGGGCCTTGAAATGGGACGGGCTTTTCTTTGGAGTTTTACGGTACTCTGAATCGATGGCTCGACCAGGAAGTAGGCTGAGTTTAACGTCACAAATGGCAGGTTTAACATGAACAGACACAAGATGAAACCAGGACTTCAGGAGGAAGATGATACTTCATTGAGGGAGAGTTGGGGGGCGGCGGGAGGAGGAGGGGGGGTCTTTAGAGGTCACGGAGGACCTCAAGCACAGTGGCCAGGGACCAGGCCTGGGTCTCACAGCTGAAAGGGCAGAACTGACCGTTCTCATTGGTCAGCTCAGGAAGACCTTTCCACGGAGACCTGAGGAGGAGAAACACAACGAGTCAATGTGTGTTGGTTGGCTTCTCTGAACATTTAGGATGATGAATGGATGATTTAAAGACACATGATGAGTCGGCCCTCGTACCTCTCCAGGTGGGTGTAATGTCGGGACAGAACGTTTTTCACCAGAGTCATCGTCATGCTGTACTTCTCCTCTCCCAGCTTCTTAGCAAAGTAGAGTTTAGCACGCAGGAAGTAACCTACAGGCCACAGCCACTCCTACACACACACACACACACACACACACACACAGACACACACACAGACACACACACAGACACACACACACACACAGACACAGACACAGACACAGACACAGACACAGACACACACACACACACACACACACACACACACACACACACACACACACACACACACACACACACACACACACACAGAAAGTTACTAATGCAGTTAAGAGTGCTACATCAAAGATATAAATTGATCACACACTAGGAAGCATAACTGATTATCCCTCACATCCAGACACACACTAACACTTTCTCTTTGCTCAATCTGTCACAGAGTGTCGGACACACAACACCTCAGCTACCTGTTCTGATTTTTGTATGGACACACATGTAATCCTCTGTCTGATGATGCCAAACAGACTGATGGCAAAGTGTGTATGATTAGAAAATAAAAGGTGATAAAGCGTCACACTCACTGGTCCCTGGTGGTAGTTGAAGCCTTTTGCCAGGTTGTAGTTCTCATTGTCCAGAGCGTTGTCATAGACACCACAGTACACCATGTCACTATGACAACAGAAAAACTGTGTCAGTATGAACCAAACTCGAGATTTATATGAAAATCAAACATAAAGAGTTTGTGTTTTATTACTCTGGGTCCAGTGTCTTCATCCCAAGTGGTCCCAGTAGTTTCTGCTCAGCCACCTCCAGAGCTTTCCACGCCTTCTCTACTGTGAACAGCTCTGGAGCCTGAGACACAGACAAGCCAATCACAGCTCAGAGATGACAGGCAGGAAGAAGTGTGAACCAATAAAGTGGCAGTTTGTCTGTGTGCTTACCACCACCATGGCGATGGTGAAGTTGGGTCTGAGCTGGTAGTCACACCAGGGGCTGGAGGCTCTGTAGCTGTCCTTGTAGATGCCTCTCTTGTGAACCAGGTCAGGGCACTTCTCTTTGGGGTCATTAGGGTCAACAGAGACCCAGAAAGAAGCTTCAAAGGCCTGCTGGAGCTGCTGGTTCCACTGGGAGTATGAGACAAGCACTTCTTTACCTGCAAGAAAAAGGGATTCATTCAGGATGAGAGGAGACAAAACCTCAGTGTGTGTGTGTGTGTGTGTGTGTGTGTGTGCAGTACCATCTCTGAGCACTTTGGCTCCATCATAAGGGAACAGTCCTTTAGCACGGAGCTCCACCACCCAGCGAACAGCTGACTTACTGAGACCGACGATCTCCACGGCCGCTCCATCTCTACACACACAAACAAGTAACTTCATATTATTTATAATTGTATTCATTGTGTTTTAAATATGTTGATCACTATTTAATATAAAAACTTCAAAACAGCCAAAAAGCAACATTTGATCACTGCTGCTAAACTAACCATGGATCATGAGGTGTTACAGAGTACAGTGAGGGCAGGATTATTAGGAAGTCTAAAAATAGATTGCTGCCGCTAATATCACCAAAAAATTGCACGTCAGTTGCTTCCTCTATTTGCTCCGTCTCGAGGTCTAATTCTCAAAGCATCTAGTGCTAATGATAGCAAATACAAACACCCGCAAAAAACAGTTGTCCTGCCCCGTGCAGCTTGCTCTTGTTTTGTGTCTGAATGTGCAGAGAGCTGCGATCTAAACTCTGACTCTGAGCTCCCGTGCTGACGGAGATCAGTTCTTCTTCTTCACCTCCAGCTCTCAGCAGGGGGGATTTCTTCACTCTAACTGCACATTGATATAACTTGATGATTTTTTGAACTGAGGCTGATTTGCATAGAAAACAGCAATTTCCCCGCCAAATGTCTGCATACTGAACCACAAACAGCACTGGTGTACAGAGACGCTGATTAGCGGTGCATCTCAAATCCTGTGTGTTTTTGTTTTGTGTCTCTTTACTCATTTGCACAGGCTGGGTGAGTGTTAAAGGTGAATAATCCTTTTTGTGAATCATCTCTGAGAATGAAAACCTCTGACTGTGTTTTTACCTAGGAGTAGCAGGCATGCCTTTGTTTCTGGCTCTCTCGCTCTCGCCCATCTTGTCCATCCAGGTTCCACAGTTAAAGCGGTTTCCTCCACTCACAAATCCTGTAGCTGGGTCCACTTTAGCCGTCACATTAAACCCTGAGGATAAAGGGGGAGGGGAGATCACACACACTGTGCACTGACAGACTTCAACGATGTGATTATATGAGGATCAGATAGAAAGTGATGTCTTCATTCATGACTCTCCTGTAAATGATCATTCAGTGATGAAGATGTCAAACCTTCGTCTTTCATGTGCATGTCTATCTTGGGTCCAGCATTTCTCTCTCTGAAGGAAATCCCCTCCAGGTGGCGCTGCAGAGCCTCCTGGATCACATCATACAGAGGCTGCTCCTACACGCACACACACACACACACACGCACATGCACACATACACACACGCACACGCGCGCGCACACACACACACACACACACACACACACACACACACACACACACACACACACACACACACACACACACACACACACACACACACACACACACACACACACACACACACACACACACACACACACACACACACACACACACAGGTCAAGAGAAGCATAATGTAGCTTCAGTTAGAGGATGAAGGAGAAGAACATTACAAACTGTATGACAGCCAGTGATCGCATCACGAGCAGGTGTGTGTGTGCTCGCGTACGTACCATCTCTCCAGGTTTGCAGGGCTCACAGTCATCCGTCGGGTACATGCGTGTGACAGGGCAGCGAAGGATTTCAATGCCGTGAGGAACGTGGGTAGCGTAGTCCTGAGCAGGAAGTACAGATAAGGAGTAAGCATGACTTCTTTAATGTGACTGCAGGTAACATCAGTCACACCTCACACACCCTGAACACAAACGGTTGAAACTCCTCCCCTCAGGTCGGCGTCACAGAGCTGTCACTCTGATGAACGCTGAACAATCACAGAGTGTCAGAACTGTTCCTCATGCAAACACCATCCCCTGATCTGTCATTAACCAATGAGCACCCTCTTTGAATCTACAGGAAAAACTATCCACCTCATGTTTATAAATCCATATGTTACCTAACTACATTATTTGAGTCTGACAATAAACAACACATTGGGTTTACAGCTTGCTGATCACTGCACCCCTCCCTCCCTCACATGCTGCCTGTGTGTACCTGGACGCACTGCAGCCACCACCACACAGCATCGCGACAGTTGTACCGAGCGCAGCGTCCTTCACCCAGCAGGTTGGGAATCAAACCGTGACGCAGCGTCCCTGCAAAGGCCAGGATGATGTTGCTATGGAGACCAAGAGACAGAGACAAGTCACGCTGGGATTTTTCAGACTGATGCTGTCTGATGGATAATTATATTATGAAAGCATGAATACTAAGACCTACAGACACACACAGATTACACACACACACATATTCCACCCACACACACACACACACAGATTACATTTACACACACACACACAGATTCCACCCACACACACAGATTACACACACACACATATTCCACCCACACACACACATACACACACACAGATTACATTTACACACACACACACACACAGATTACATTTACACACACACACACACACACACAGATTCCACCCACACACACAGATTCCACACACACACACACACCGAGCTTCAATGTGTCTCCCTGTGAGCAGCAGGAGTCCTCTGAGAGCGATGAAGGTGTCTCTTCCCCAACAACGGAAGATTCCAGATGAGAAATGAGGAAGACCTGAAGAATATTTAAATATCTGAAATATTGATTTTCATGAAATCGATCTCTCACTCTTGAAGATTAAAGACGAATAACTAATCCTATTACAAGCGAGACAAACACTTGTTACCTGCAGCCAGTGAGACGCAGCACTGCTCCTTCTGGCCTGTGATTGGACTGATGCGATAGGGAACGTCTTCCAGTTTGGTAGAGAGGGGGGGCAGGGCGGGGAAACGTCCCACGCCACACATCTGAACTGAA